>NW_024704963.1:0-33153 GCF_018977255.1 Callorhinchus milii
GGGAAATCACGGAAGGGGAACCATCTGGGAAGTTTGGGAATGGGCTAGAGGGTTTGAATAAGGGCCACGCCGGGAATAAAACGGAGGCGAAAAGCCAGGTTTGAGGCGGCCGTGGATCGGGGTCGACTGTCTTCACGCCATCACTGTCTTCACGCCATCACTGTCTTCACGATATCGCTTTCTTCGGGCTGTTGCTGTCATCGCGTCGCTATCTTCGCATCGTCGCTACTTGCATGCCATCCTGGCCCAAGTTACCTGTGCGTTATCCCTGGCCCAAGTTACCTGTGCGTTATCCTTGTCCGAGTTCAAGTTACCTGCGTGAAGCGCCCTTAATAATAAATAAAGAAACCTCTACAGTTCAAGTTGTCCGAGAGTCACTACATTTGTAACGCAATGTGTGCGTGTAAGAGCCCTTTGTCAATCAACTTTTGGATTTGAGCCTCTCCATGCTATGCCGATCGTGGGTGGGAGAGTGAAGGTTATTTGACCATACCTCACCATGCTGTCAGCACGGGTTTGATGAAGGCGGGGAGCGAAGTAGTGCAATACAACTGATTTGGCTGCACTGCCCTCTGCTGCCCACACAACGTAACGCTGAATCCTATGACACCTGGTTATGCATTGTGGTCGCCTATCCAAACACGAGCCAAGATCATTTTTCCTTCTTAGCTTACAAGATTTGAAGGAATGGGGTGCATTCTGGGCGTTTTGGCAGAAAATAAGGAAACAAAAATTGGCTCAACTGAGATCCAAAATGTGACACAAACACGTGGTGAATCACCCACGTTAATTGAGAAGCACTACCCACTGAATTACTGCAAAATGACAGCCCCCTTGGAGAATATTTGCAGGCTGCTAGTGGCAAGGCAAACCAGAAGGATAGCAATGATTGGGAAACCTTAAATGCATCGGGTATCAATTCAGATAACGTGGCAGAGAACGCAAGCATCACTCCAATAATTGACACCAATCGAAAAAAAAATATAACTGCATTGATGTGTGAACCAACAGTGGATGATGACACACAGCTGAAATGGAGGAATGGAAGATTCATGACGGATCGGGAATTGTGTTGAAGCCCAGCACACTCAAAAGCACAAAAGAGGACCCAACGGGACACAAAATCAAATCAACTCGCCGAGTTGACAAATGCGCATATTGCCCTGAGGATGGCAACTGACAGTCGAGTACAGAAAACTGTGGTGTGCGCTGATTCTGGTTATGTGCAACACAATTTTACGCCACGTGGAAAGAGAGTGACGTAAGAAAATACTAAAACGAACCAGTAAACCATAGGCAATTGATCAAAGCCATAAAAACGATGATCCAGGAGAATGATGTTGTCCGAAAAGATCATGGGTTTTTCTAAAATGCCTTTCAATGAGTAGATTGGTAATGATCAGGAAAATGCCATAAAAAAAGGAAGTATGAAAGAGATTACATGGAAATTAGCATGTCAAATTGAATCCACAGAGAAGGGAAAGAAGGATCCCAAGATCGACACTCAGTAACCATGAACGTTCCGATACCAGACCCCATTACACTGGTCACAGTACCAATAGGAACGTTTGTACACATAGGGGATAAGGTATTATATAATTGGGCAAAGGCCTACATCAAGCGGATGTAGAAACAGTAAACGTGTAGTGCTTGAGATACGCGTCACGCGCTGGGTCGGTATGCGTGCACGCGGCGGACAGTGAGGGCAAATGAGGACACGTCGCCGATTGGCTGGTCGTAGTTGTTGTCCAAATTAAGGTGGCGTGATGATTAAGGGTGGTAGCAGGTGGCAGGGGTAATTAAGGATGCAGGGCGTTGATTGGACGAGAGGGGTTGTTGTCGGAGATTGGCACCGGCGTGTCTGGAAAAACAACGCCACGTGGCAGCGGGGGGGGGGGCTGGGGAATAAAGTCAGGGGTTGTGGAGTGAGACGGGAGTTCGTGCCTGGGAGGAGAGACAGAAGTGTAGGGTAGCAGTGGAGTAGCGTAAAGCAACAGAGAGACGACGGAGAGTAGGAAGCGGCTGGAGCGTGGAAGGAGAACTGATGTAGTTACGACGGAGTGGGTCAGCGGAGCTGATAAAGAGCAGCCGAGCTGGAGAGAGAGAGAGCGGAGAGGAGATTCGAAGGAGGAAGTAGAGGGGCGAGCGAGGCCAGCGAAGCACGGCAAGTGAGCGAGGAACATTGAGCGGTGTTGACGAAGAGTTGTGGGCCGGTGTGAGCGGAGGAACATTGAGCGGTGTTGACAGGAGAGATGTGGAACAATATACGCGGAATAAAGTAACGAGGAAAGACAAGAAGCTGTCGTGTCGGTTCGAGCACTACAAACGTATTCAGAGGTCACAAGTAAGATTACCCATCAGTAATTCGGAATTGAACATAACAGACCTCACCTGGGCACCCGAAGATTCCGGACACCAACAAAACAAAGACATGGGACTTGGAATCTCTGAAGCAACATGAATTATCATGATAATTGTTTCTTTTTACCCTTCTATCTGGCAACAAAATGACACCTTTTTTAGAATGAGTCATGTTTGCATAGACCACAATACCTGCAGTCATAATGCAACAAAAAACACAACTCTGATAATGTATGCACTGTCCTTGAAGTTGATTTGTCCACACCCGAGACCGCTTTCCTTAGAGCCTAGTCTCACATGGGTTGGACCAGATGACGCCAAAAGGCGCACAACTCAAAGACAATGCACCATCAGAGTATGAGAGCTCGGGGTAAGCATTTACACAATTGGAACCGCATTTGCCAGTAAAAAATATGATAATTGTTTTTTTTTACCCTTCTATCTGGCAACAACTTCAAGGACAGTGCATACATTATCAGAGTTATGTTTTTTGCTTGCATTATGACTGCAGGTATTGTGGTCTATGCAAACATGACTCCTTGTAAAAAAAGGTGTCAGTTTTGTTGCCAGATAGAAGGGTAAAAAACCAATTATGATGTTAAAGCAGTCAGAAGACGAATATTATGAACGGCTGAACACGAAGCTTCACAGTATGTTGCCGTATAGCAGCACCCAGCCTGATGACGATTGGCTGCTCCGTGTTCCAAAGCAGATTTGACTCGTGCCTCCATTCATTTCCGGAATAATTTCTTGGCAGACGGTGGCATCGAAAGATCACGACTCGGTGTCACGTGGTCGAATGAGAAAGCAGCTTCAGAATCTAAGGCAACTTCTGATGAAGTCTGCAGCTCACTCAAGGACACTAGCGACATCGTTAGTTCTGGCCTCATCTTTACCTTGTGGGTCTACAGCAGCAGCTCAGTCAGCGGCACCAGCAACAGCGACGGCTCAGGCATTTTCTTATGGTGGAGCATCAGCAACGGCTCCAGCGTGTGTTGGAGCTTCATCGTCAGTAGTTCTATCAACGGGCAACTGCGTCGTCAGCAGGGACGCAGTTTCTTCTTCAGGACTGGTGCGTTATGCTGCACCGGTGTACTGCCAATACGTCCAAATACGAAGGCGACATCACAGAGATACACTCCGCTGCTGCTGACGCGGTTATCTGGCTTGATCACCTTGTTGTGACATTGTAGTTGTTGCTCTTGATTTGCGTCAGCAGCCATGTGAAACAATAAGTAGGGTTCCGCATGAGTAAATAAACCACATTTTAACAACCAAAACGGATGAGAACAGCACAGTGATGAACACTAACAATATGAAGGGTATGGTGTCAAACATAACGTGAACTAGGCGCGCCAGTCAACACTTGTGCTCCTGAAATCAGAGTGAGTTCAGAGGACGAGCGCACAGCTTTCCAAAGCGCAAAGCGCTGGAGCATTCCCCAGCTCCTCGCTTGCGCCTCCAATCTGCACGATTGCCTACGCACGGTGCGACAGAAGTTCAACACACATACGTACTCCAGCCAGGAATTGCCTCCCAGGAGGCAACAATACAGACATGAATTCTACCAGCTCCACAGTCTTGCCAGATCAGCAACAGACTGATCTCCCCCGCACCTAGCACCTGCTGAGAGTAATCATTACCAGTGAACAGCTATAGTCAAAATATGAATAGAACACGTGGCTGTCCAGACCCAGAGACCATTACACCAGAAGAACTTCCCAGCTCTGCACGCCAACCATAACCCTCAGGAGGACAGCTGCAAGTAGGGGGGGGCGCAGTAGCACTCTGCCCCGAACCATCAGACCAAATACAACCCATACAGCACCAGCATCTTTAAGCCAAAGGCTGAGGTAAACAATGAGGAACTCAGCCCGGATTTGAATGATAGGGAATTGATCTGCCGAATTTTGAATGGAATGTAATTCCAAACCAAGGGAGCTGCAACTGAGAATGCACGCCCACCAAATCGTGCGCTTGTTTTGAGGTTTAGTCGGCAACTGCAGCCTGGATGACAAAAACTCAGGACGAGGTGTATGAAAATGTGAGGGGAAAGATAAGCAGGGGGCAAGTCCATGCACAACTTTGAAATCAGAAAGTCCGATCTTCAACTTGATTCAGGGGTCGATGGGAAACCAGTGAAGGGAATATAAATGGAACGGTCAGGATTATGGGTGCGAGAATGCATAGTTGCAGCAGGATACGGATTTCAAGTTCAGTGCGCTAACATTATACCACGTTAAGATCCCCACATTATAGATGTGGCTGACCCATGAGAATGCCTTTCTTGGCACTGCATAGACCTGGCTGATCCTTGAGAGCCCCATGAAGGTTTGTGCAGCCTCCCCAATTTGTGCTCATTAATGCTCCCGGACAGATGATGCGCCGTGTTGATCGTGGCTGCAATTTGAAGTCGGGGTCTGAACAGTTACAGCCCTGCCGGGGGTTAATACCCTGTCATAGCATGGAGCTGGTACCGCTAAGAATATTCTTGGCAAAATACACAAAGCTCAACGAAGTGGTTTCTCATGTAGAAATGTGTATCAGCCAAATACTCTAAATGCGTGTTTTTAAATGTGTAGGTAAAAACCAGAGAATCCGGAGAAAAATCCACGAGCTCCTGCATACCAGGCAAGAGAGTTAACATCTCGCCACCACACTTCTCCTGAAGACATTGACATAGTTCCAGCAGAAAGGTCTTTATTGTATCACCAGAAGCCCTAATTACACTGCCAAAACGGCGTGTCGCAGTCCTCGAACTGCATTGGGTCGCTCCAACTACATAGCCCAAGTTACGTGCAATAAACACAGCAACATTTCCCAATAAGCTACTTGCTATTCTTCCATAATGGCCACAGCAACCCAACTGTACATTGCTAATGAAGACAACCAGCCTCATCACTACCCTTCACGCAGTTATCGCTATCATAGCACCTATTGCAGTGGTGCTCATCTGAACGATATCCATTAGCATTTTACCCATGGCACGTACTATTCAATTGTGATTATCCTATTTTTATAGTACCATATCATACAAGAAAATGTAATATTAACCCATGGTTAATTATTTTCACCATTATAAAACATTTACCTAAAAAAAACACCTACTCAATAATTTATCACCAAAACTCACTCAAATAAAAACTGATCGGAATGTGCACATTCTTCATACCAGACCACCTATTAATGTTATTAAAAGCAGACGACCTTGCCACAGATATTAATCATCCAGTATACATGTATAATGTACGACTCCGGAGATAATAACTGTAGAGGCACCTTATTTATTTCTCATAACTCGCACTTTTACACTTGCTAGCACATAACACAACACTGACTGCCTAGCAACGACGGTGCTGACCGACGAGATAGCTGGCTAACTATATAGCAGTGGCGACGTCGAGTGATGACAAAAGACGGCAGTGACGACGGTGACGATGACAGCAGCAACGACGAGACGACCCCGACTCCCACGGACAGCCCTGAGCTCCTTCTCTTGCCCCCTTTTATCCTTTCAGCGAGGCCCGGCCCCGCCCACACCCCCTTCTGGAACCATCCAGCTTATTCTTTGGTTCTTTTGGCAAAGTCACGTTGATAGAAAAAGAATAATAAAAAATAAAGTTAATAATACAAATAAAAAACACGAATGTTGACTGTAGCCTGGTTCTTAAATCGGAGTGTACTGGCAATCAAACCATTGTCGGAGCCAGTGGGGCGAAGTGGGGTGGCATGTGCCCCCCCAATGATCCATCAAAACTAGGGATTTCGATCAGATCATTGGGATTTTAGTAATTTTGCGACCCCCACTGCCACTGTAGCATATTATTACGTGCCTGGGACTCTATGAGATGATAGGACAATATTGTGCGAGTCCATAATTGGCAATAAGTAACGGCAACGCAGTTATAAGTGACTCACAGAATTGTGCGCAGTTGCATATATAGTACACAACTTCCCTGAAGGAATACCTTCAGCGAGCACGATGCCGGTCACACGGTTCAAATTCGACTAAAAAGCAAGGGACAAGTACTTACAACTATAATTTTTCATTGCTGGAGGGATTGCCCTCCCCTACCTGAAAATACTGGCTCCACCATTGAATCTATAATGTAGACTGTAGCCTGGTTAAGTTCGGTGAGTGTACTAGCAGTCTATAATGTAGACTGTAACCTGGTCCTTAACCTCGGCGAGCATACTGGCAGTCTATAATGCAAACTGTAGCGTGGTTCTGATGAGGCGATACTGTTTCTTATTATTTGAGGCGTAAAAGCTTTTTACAAGAATGCTCCATGATCATATGAACGCAACCAGTTATCTGACAGTCAATTTCTTTATGGGAAGGAGGTATAAAAGGATGGCATGCTACCTTTCTTGGATGTCCTAATCAAAAAGAGACCAGATGGCTGAGCCACTGTCTACAGGAAAGTAGCCCATACTGACGCCTACCTAAAACCTGATTCCCACCACCACCCATCCCAGAAGAATTCCCTCATCAAAACGCTGCACCATAGAGCTCAATGTATCTCGACCATGAACACCTAACCAGTACACAGAGCTCTCAATGCGAATGGATATTCTGACTACACACTCCACAAAGCCATCACCCCAACCGTGAGGAAGGAGCCATCTGAGGATCCAATCAAAACCATCACCCTGCCATACATAGTAGGGCTAACCAAAAAGATTGTTAAAATCATAAACACAAGATCCAGGTATGATTTAACACAGTACATAAAATTCGTGATCTGTGAAGGACAAGATTCCTGACATAAAATATCCCGGGCGTCTACAAACTAAGCTGTATCTGCGGCAGCAGTTAAATGGGGAATCTAAGTGACTCAGACCGTGTTCATGCGCATAAGGCAGATTTCAAACACGGTAGGACCAATACTTCTGCCATGGCTGATCATTATTTTAATGCGGCTGGCTCACACGAAATTGAAGATGGTACTTTGGCAAGCCTACTGGCAATCAAAGATTCGTTCATGAAGCCATCCATATATATAGAGACAATTTCAACCTAGAGGATGGTCATCAATTCAGCAATCTTTGGAAAGATGTCATCAACCACTTTGGATCATGACTTCGTGTTTTCTCATCAACCTCCACCATCAGCAGTGTGGGTGTGTGGAGCGAGGTACAATGATTGTCTTGCGGCCCTTTGATTGGTATAGTTTGTTTTCTCCGCCATTAACATTGGCTACCCTGACCATGCTGCTGACACACTTGGGCTATGCCCATCTCTAAACCTTGAAAAACAGTTTGCCTTTAGAGGCTAACCCCCCTTTTCCTGATAACCGCTTGTCTTGCGATCAAAACGTCGTGGTTTTTGTTTTTTATTACTGAAAGAACCAATAATAAGTCTACATTATAGACTACCAGTACACTCACCGAGGTTAAGAGCCAGGCTACAGTCTACATTGGTGTTGTTTTTTTTCCATTCTTTTTTAGTCACTTTTTTTTCTACGTGACTTTACGAAAGAACCGAAGAATATGAATTCCTGCAGTCACGAAAGTTAAGTCAAATTTTAACCATCTAGCTGGTTCTGGGAGCTACAAGATGGATCTTTTCCAAGACCCTTGGCCCAGTTATTTTCCCTTCCATGACTCTTGCCCCAGATCTTCCCTTTGGGTGGGTATACCCATAATTACTACCCCTGGTCGCCAGTCTGCGCTGCTACACTACACATGTAGATCCTGATTCTTATTAATTCTTGTACCACGTCATGCCATGACCATCAATCTGCAAGGAGGAGAAATACACCCTCGCCACACACACCTGAGATTCGTCCCGAGATAATTTCCCCCATATTTGACCTGTCCCAGAGGCAGCCTAGCACGCAAACTCAGCCAAGACATGAGTTTGGGCCCCCAGACCCTGTGATGAAATGAGATTGGGTTTCCAGGAGAGTCCAGATGACATTCAATGGAAATATAATTTAAAATATATATTGTATGCTGTGAAATGAACAGGTAAAGCCGTTTTTATTTTTATCATTCAAAGTCTTGATATTGGGGAAAGGGCCCATAGCTTTAACTGCTTAACGTGGAGCTATGAAAGCTTTGGTGTTTGCCTTGTCCTTATACTGCTCACTTTTTGGCGGCCTTTGGCCTAGCACTGGTGAGACAACGCCATAGCGTAGGCTCTCTGGTGTTCTACAAAATGAAACAAACGCCTTGCTAGCACTGTACTGACAATTTCACTGCGGACTGTGGTCTTTGTAAACTGCGGGAGTGTTTGGGAACCATTGGCTTAAATAATAACGCTTTCAAAATGTTTACTACAGGTAGATGACTAAATTAAATTTCCAGCCACCCAGAAATTCAAGTCTGACACTTCCCACACCGATTATCTGACAACCCCCACCCACTAAGAATATTTATTTCTGGGGAAGCGTTTCCATTTGGCCAAAACGGATGCTTCGCTTCTCTTGGTGACAGTTAATACAACACCAGTTATTATTATTTTAATTAACCTGTTACTTTAGGTATGGAGAGTGGCGATAGGCAAGGTGGGGTCAAACAATCCCAACGACTGACATAGCATTGAGGCATTCTTAATAAAGGCTGCAAATCAAAATTTTGGTTTATAATCCATGAAATAGAATCTTTGGATGATTACATCTCAGGCTCGAGAGGTGGCAGCGACTTGGGGAGGTGTTTTTCCAGTGGATTAATCCTAGCTAACAATAATGATATATGCAATGCAGTTAGGTACCCAACTCCACCTCAAGTCCATCCATTGTAAACCCTCACTATAGTACCAATCCGTTGCCTTCTCCTGTAGGATCTGTAACAGCTGCACACACCTATCCACAGCGAGCATCTGAAGCTGTCATCAAGCACTGAAATCCCAGAAAATATTCCATGAGAAATTAAACCCAGGGATGGATGGATGGAACAGATGTTAGCGCTGCGTAACAGTACAGCTAGCTTGGCATTATTATCACCACCCATTTCAAGAAGCAGCTGCTACCTTTGGCATTATTTTTTTATCAGACAGTTTTGTTAAGATTTGTATATTTTATAGTCCAAGCCACGAGAGCTTCCCCAAAAACAACGACAGATCGTGCGACTCTCAAAAAGCATTAAAAGTTTCCGATTTTCCACGTTCAGGTAAAAGAGCGTGCGAACGTCGTCTCAAATCCAGCGAGCAGGAACAAAGCACGGATACGAGGGAGGACATTTGTTAAAAACACATTTTTTGCGAAAAACTAAAAATGGCATTTTCTTCTGTAAGACGAGACATGTCCCAGCAATGCAGTTTTTTGAAAAGGCTGCAAGTGGAATGCAAGTTAAGTTTCCCCAAACATTCCAATATTTGACATCCGCCTCACACGACCTACACACTTGCATCGCGATGATGCAATGTACGGGCGTGGGCGTTAAACAGACTGCACACCACATCCTGGCAAAGACTCTGCAGCAAAATGTCACGACAAATGAGATTATTAGAATCACATATGCTTGCTTTTGGGGCAGGAAGAAATTTGAATGAGAGTGGAACGCTTCGTTGTCTTTGTTCAAAGAGACGTGACGTGCGACTCGAGTATTATTTCGCCCCACGCAAAAACACTTAACCTTCTGCTTTCTTTCCTCGCACTGCTCGACCGTGGAATTTCCACCCAGTCTCAATTCTATAAATGCCTCAACTCCAAGAAGTTCCGTTTGTTTCTGGCTAATTGACGTGTTGGGTCTTTGGGCCAGTGCTCAGTACTTGTTCAAACAATGTAAAGCGATAGTAGTTCAGAGTCTTCATTATTTTGATTGCTATGATTAAGCCACGAGTACTTTCAGAATGCATTCTTCCCCCAACATACTTTTGAGTCAAGCCCATAATGTATTTCACATTTTGGGGAATGTAGCAGCCTCTAGTGGCTGGAGAGGGGAGGGGGGTTACATGATTCCATAGAATCAGAATCTGAAGCAAGTGTGAATACATAGCACAACTAAAATATTCTTAGCCACACTGCTATTCTTCCTTTAGCCAGAATTAGCTGCAATTCTTACCTACCGTAAACTAGTGTGAAATTGCAAATACAATCTGGGATACTGGTCTCCCACATCAGGGGTATGGCAAGCGCACATTATTGATTACACACACAATCCCATGAGTGTATTGCATGTTTTAGAGCAGATTTTACTCCAATCGATGCGTTGTTCCACCGCTAATGGATACAATGCATGTTCAGACTGGTCATTTGAATCCAATTTATAGTGCGCCTTCATTCAAGGCGCTTGACAAAGCTTAGATGACGGAATTAAATGATGCAGTTGGCAGGGGCGGTACAAGGATTGAGAAATGAGTGACAGCGATTGAGGGTACTTGGGGATCACGAAAGGGTAGGAGGGAGATGGAAATGAGGAGGGGCAAAGGGAGAAAAGAGGGTGAGAATGGGCAAGAGAAAGAAGCGAGGCTTTAAGGCATTAACGGAAGGAAGATGAAGACAATACATATCCAGTCGATCGATAGAGCAAGCTTAACTAATTCCAACTAATCCAACCAACTCCTAATCAGTATCCATATATGCCTCATTGCTACTATATTTAGGTTAACCACAATAACAAGTTGGAAAGTGTCGGCAGTCTCACATTTGGCCTCAAGTCCATTGGGGAATGTCTATAGATGCTTTCAATGTACAATACACGTTTGGCAACTCATCTGCACTGCAGCAGAATGATATTCATTGCAAAGAGCAAGGACTATAATCCAATTACTCTCGGGTGAAACATAATTTACCACGGTCATAATTAACAAATACGGTATTAGTGGTGGTGCATGTGATAAGTGGACCACTATGGGCCTGGTGACCAGAGTTCGATTCCCAGTCAAATAAACAGCTTTTCATATATTAACCAGTTCTAGCTCCCTCCCCCACTTCAACCCACACTGCCCAGCATTGTGAGGCATATTCAAACAATACCTAAAACGAAGAGGCGGCCCTTGGATTGATCAAGGGCTATAATTAGATGATTTTTTTGGAATGGAAATTAACCACATTACGTAATTTTGGCACGTGGATGCACAAAGATCGCGTTGTTATTTTTAAAAGACACGCATTCCATATTTGCATTGTCCACAGGGGCATTCCAAGCTCTTTAAAACTTCTGAAACTATCAGATGCACATTTTTCCCTGGTTTGCAAAGTATGTCTACTGACGGGAAAAAGTGGTCAAGTTATTTTAGATTTCAAAAAATGTAGGCCAATAGATTGTAACAAGCATCTGACGGGTAACTACTACATCGTGCACTGCAGCAACGACAACGCGAGAGCAATGAGACCCATTTGTGCGTTTGTTTATTTCTTTTCAAGGCAAATACCACAAAGACAGGTGGATAATCATATTTTGTAACACCACAAAACAAACCCGCAAATACCAAAAAAAAATCCCAAACTCGACACTCTGAGGGCACACGCGCACCGGCCGAACCATGACAGGGAGGGCGGTGGGGGTGTTTTCCCTGCTGGTGAATGCCTCTGGACGAGTGGGGAGTAAGTGCTAGCGGTCCGTGCTAGATTCGCCAACACGCTGGGATCAGGGCACGGGGTAGTGGGAGTTTCCTCCTCCTCCATGCCAGAGTGCCAGCCACGAGCACCGTCACGCCGAGAGGCAACACCACTGCCGCCGTTGTCACCGCCGTCTCCTCCGCCGCACCGCTCGAGTCTGAATGGCAACAAAAAACACGAAAATCTCGCAGTCTTCTGAATGCCACAGCACCACCAGATTCATGGCCGAGTTGTAAAAAAGCGAGGTTGAATTGGTAGTCACGGTGAACACCTGTGTGAGCGATCGAGACAGAAACCAGTCCAGTGCCAACCCTTCACTCACAGCGACCAATGTGGAAGGAGGCGATCAAACAGCTCCCATGACCAAACAGGGCAGGGAGGCCTCCATCCAGCAGTGAATTGGCAGCTGTAATTAATTCTCATCATAGCCAACAAAATGAGCCCAATCAAATGAGGAAATATCGTGCAGGTGCAAGGAGTATGGGGCAATATCCAACATTGCACTTCTCCTAAGGTATTCGGTTGGCATTAACGACGTGACAAGACACGACGAGGTGACACGCAGCGAAACCATTAGGCGCAGTTTCCATTGCCAAGTTTTGAACAGCGTTCTGATCAATTTGGTAAGGGGGCAACGTCTCCAAGAGAAACACTTGATATACCAGTTTTGATTTTGACTTAAAACTTGTGACTGCAGGAATTCATATTCTTTGGTTCTTTCAGTAAAATCAGACGATAAAAATCAAGTAAATAAAAATGTCACGACGTTTCGATCGCAACACAAGCAGTCGTCATCAGGAAAAGGGGTTGGCCTCTAAAGGCAAACCGTTTATAAAGGTTTGGAGATGGGCGTAGCCCAAGTGTATCTGCAGCACCACCAGCATGGGCCAGGCAGCAATGCCAATGCAGCAAAAGGGCCCACGAAATCACTGCACACCGCTCCACACACCACACTGCTGACGGTGGAGGTTGATTGACAAGAAAACACAAGTCAAGTCATGACCCAAGTGGTTGATGACAGCTTGCAATGATTGCCGAGTTTTATAACCTTCCTCTCAGTTGAAATTGTGTCTGTATATATGGATGGCTTCATGAACGAATCTTTACTCTTTGGTTCTTTCGGTAAAGTCACGTAGGTATAAAATAAATCACGACGTTTCGGGCGCAACACAAGCGTCCGTCATCAGGTGGGAAAGCATGGTCTGCTGTTGAGGCAGACTGTTTTTTAAAGGTTTGAAATGAGTGTAGCCAAGGATCCTAAGAGAAGTGGCTGGGGCTAGTGATGTTAATGTGAGAAATCAGCATGTAACTGGAAGATAGGAGGAGAGCAGCCTCCTCGACGAGGGAGTGCAACCCAACGGGTGCAATCCAAAAGGGCTTGTGGAAATGGCTTCAGTTGATGTGCAGTGGACTGGTGAACTCAAGAGTTCAGTGGGTCGCCACTCGTGTCAAGAATGAAACGTTCTTTTAATTGGGCGCACGAAACGCCAGGGCTTGTCAGAGCACTTTATACGAGATACAGCTTTCAAAACGTCTCACACGTTTGAAAGGGCACCCCAGTGGCAGCTGTCCCTGTGCAGAACAAGAATTCCGCACCTGGCCTGCAAGCAGGCATGAGTCCGACAGTGGTGTGATTATTTGCAGGTGTAATCCCAATTGAGACCCGATTGGCTGGTCAGGGTTTCTGCAACGTTACTCCAGGCTTTTTTAATTTTCACTTGCTACCGTCGTGGGCAGATCTGCAGTAAGATATGCAGATTTGATTTAATGAGGCCACAGTCCGTTTTCACTTTGGAACACTATCGATGACGTACTTGGAGCGGGACAGATCAAGCAATTCAGTTGATGAATTGACTACGTTCTTGGAGCCGATTACTCGGGCTCCTCTAAAAAATAATTGATAATCGGTAACGTATTACTATTATTTAGGATTTTTTAAGGCACATCAGACCTCAAAAAAGGGCTTCAAAGCACCGTACAGTACCTCAGATTTCCCGCATCTCCAAATAGCATGGTTGGCTACATACGGTGCGAAATAAAGTCAACATATGCACAGTAAAATGTACACAACGAAAAACACATCTCCAGTTTCCATAACATATCATAGGAAATAAGTAAGGTTTTTAGTTTCTTGCTAAATGGGAGAATGTCAGCGGTCGGGTGCAGTTCTACAGACAGAAAGCGTTTCAAACCAGAGGGCCAAGGCTATAAAAAGCCCAAGCTCCAAAATATGTTTTCGAAAGCATGGCTGACAGAGGTGCACCGTCATGGTGTGTAAAGCTGCAAATAGAGGCAATTGCTAAAAGTGCTTTAATTAAAAAATATTGCATATCCCCCACGCGGGTGACGGAGGTGCGGACTGCACCGACATGGTCGTGGGCCCTCCCGAAGCGGATCAGGTCGCGCTTGTCGACAGCGGGATGATCCGTTTGGTCCCCGCTCACGGTCAGGGGCCCAGGCCCACGTAGCCGCTCACCACAATGCCTGCATACACACAAAATTAACCCGTAAAAACAAAGTTTTTCACTATAAATCCTTTATATGCGTGGCGGGTAGAGTCTCTCGTCCTCTGGCTTGAGATGGCTGCCACCTATGGGTCAGACGATTGCCTGGCAGCATTAAGCAATTGGTAATTAAATATATATATATTTTTTCCTAAAAAGTGTGAAATTTAGCAAAAAAATTTTTTTACGAAAATTAATTGTCACGCACAACGAGTCTGTGTGGAAAATGTCAGCTCGATTGGATCACGGGAAGTGGGTTAAAAAACGACCGAAAGATTTTCACGGTCGTAAGCGCGCAAGCAAGCAAGCGAACTTAATATAAAGGATTTAAATAAAAAACGACCGAAAGATTTGCACGGTCGTAAGCACGCAAGCAAACTTAATATAAAGGATTTAAAAACACAAGGAAGACAAACCATGGGTGTGCATGGATCCTGCAACTCCCTAAATTGCATTTGTATGCAGGAAAGCATTTAGTTAAAGATTTAATTCGCAGTCCAAAAGAAGGTTAACCTACATACGTTAGCGATTATGCGGTTCTAAAGCTGCGAGTCCCAGAGTGAGATGACGTACATGATGAACCACTATTGCAATGACGAGTTGTGCCCCAGACGTTTGAGACAGAGCTAAGGCATTCATTCGTTAACCTGCTTTGCAAAGTTAGTCAGGCTTTATTGAATAGCTCTATCTATTCAGGAAAGTCTCACCATGTGCAGCTTCATCCAGGAAAGGGCTAAATTTTGGATGTTTAATAATTTTCATTAACGAGTGTTTACCATGTGGGATGAAAGTGGAAAACAAATATTTCTTGCCATTAGGAAGCTCACGGCCCCACAAGCAGCAGGAACCGTCGCCTTTTCCACAAATTAAAATAAAACCAATCACCCGAGCCTATTTCGGCGCGCCGCGACCGACGATGGAACACGTCGAGTCTCAATCGATCTCGTGCGCGACGTGCACGAGCCTCTCGCGAGCTCGTGTCCACGGCAGGCAATCGCCAAGGGTCGTTCGCCGCGCCTGGAGAACAGGCAACCTCCACGCGGAATTAGGGCCATGACTCAGTCCATATTAACACCAACAGAGGAATGAGGCATTAGTTGTAATGCAGAGACTTACACGTGCTGTATTTTGAACCGCAACAAGGGAGAGACAAAATGATAACAGATGTAACCTAGAAAGTTAATAAACACAGATATGAAGCTGGGTGGGTGTGGTAAAGGGCCCTTAGCCAACAGCCACGAGGTCGTCTGTTAATGAAGTCAAAAGTACAAAAACTTTCCCTCCGACCAAATGAGACTTATTTGCCAATGCTGCTGCTTTGACAGTGGTGCGCAAGCAGAGAACTACTCCTCAGTTGTCATTTACACTGTGGCCTTCAAAGAAATATAAAGGGCGTCTGAAAATGAATATACCAAAAAGAAAGTTGAAGAGTTAGATTGTCATTCGAGATACTTTCAAATCTTATATGAATATGCATTCGACTTAAAGTTGTAGCTTGTTGTGAATATTTATTGGTACCTTCTGTTTCAAGAGAACCCACATTATCTGATACGACAAGTCCGCCCGTTCACCCGACATGACACCATTCGATTTTAATATGACGTTTGTTAAATAGTAAAGTCTACACTAGCAAACAAGGGACTTGAAGCACTTCAACATCGTATTGTTGATGCCATGTCATCCATCCCTATAGCGGTGTTCGAATGCCAAAATATGTTGATAGTGAATGGACGGCATGTACAAGTTTATTAATAACTGTCGAATATCATGGAAAAATTACACCAACTAAAAACGTACAAGTCAGTTTAACACGTAGACTTTCGTAATCAATATCATCCATATTTTTTTTGTGTTAGATCGCATAAATGTGTCATTAAACTCGCCACAGCCAATTAGTAAGGTTTGTCATGTAAACAGACGATGCCATTTTCTTACTAGTGTAGTAGGTTGAACAGTCGCAGATGTAGACTTGAGGCAGCACATTTATTTAGTTCCAACACACGGGTAACTTCCCCTTAACAGAATAACAACCTCGGGTGGTGACCACCCGGCCAACTACACTAGTTACCACGTAACTGTTACTACGGACCCGGGACCAACAGCATTTGCCCAGGTCCACGTGCTGGAAGACTCGTAGAACGGAGATCGTAGACGAAGGGTTATTTTCCCAGGATTAACAACCCCGGTCCCTCTCGGGACTAGGCTTATATTCTCTCCGCGGCATGGCCGGCTCTGCCCTTGGCCACATCCACCTTGCAAAACCATCGAGAAGGATCTGGGTTACAATCACGTGACCCCCCCCTAGCCTCCTCTTGGGGGACTCTGTCATCTTAACCAGTCACGTGTCCTCCCGGGTCAACCAGAGTGCCGTGGCCTCGCACGACCTTCCCCTTTGGTCGGCACCCACACACCGTGTCCTGTAGGGCCGGCACGGCACTTACAGCATGGTGCCATCCAGTGCTGTTACTCCACTAGTACAGCACACACATGATGTTTTGGAGAACAAAGCCACAAGATTTAAAATCTGAGTATGACGTTTAGCCAGTAATTACAACTAGCTTCATCCATCCAGCAACAGCCAGGTGGAGAAATTCTCCCGTTTCATTCCTCAAATAAAGGGGTAGATGTGATACCACTTGAGCACTTCTTGAGCGATGTGTGGGGGAGGCAGGGGGGAAAATTAATGAATGCATATAAAGGACAATGGTTATCCATTGCAGGTTGGGTTATTTGTGGGTTCCAGGAGACCAGAGACGGAGTACTTGAGGCAACACGTTTCCTAACAGAGGGTAACGGCCCTCTACCTGATACTTAGGGAGTTATGGCCTCCGGGCTAGCGTGTCCTATCACTGGGGCCACACTCACAATCCTCCGGCTAAGGGGACCTAAGGGGAGACTACCTGACCCAACCCAGCCAAGGTCCTCGGGTCTCGACCACTGGCCCACTCGGTCCCGGCCCTTAAAAGGACGTCGGGACTGGGGGTTCCCAGGGTCCTAGCCAAGCTGGTCTTCTTACTTCAGCTTCACGAAGACTGCCGAACTCGTCCAGAGGTCCGGCTTTTATACCCGTGGCCGGGTCTCTCCAACCCTGACCACGCCCTCCTCCTGGAACTCTAGCGGGCTCTGGAATATCCCCCAACCCCTCTTGGGGCTGGGAGAGCCTAGTGTCCCAACAGCCCAGCTCATCCTGCCCATCCCAGGTTACCACCCCCTATGGACGTGTCTGCTACTACAGGTAAGTGTGCATAACAATGCTATATACAATGCCTGACGACGCTACATTTATATGGTAATCAACATGCATTATGCAAGCCCATTGTTCTTATACCTTCTGAAGGACAACAACAAGCACTGCTATTTTAATCCACAAATCTGACTGCCGCCTGATGATGCCAGTTGTAATTACTGGCAAAACTCAAATTTTAAATATTGTGGATTTGCTCTTCAACACACCAGTGTGGTGTACGAGTGTAGTGACATAGAACTGGTCACCAAGTAGCATAGCGCTGGCTGCTGGCAGGGAAGGGGATCTGCAGCTTGTAGCAGCCAACTGACTGACAGCAGGCCACGTGATAGACCCGAGGAGGTATCTAGGGTAAAGATTACAGAAGGGACATGTCAAGAGGCCGCTAGTAGGTTCCAGAAGGGGGAGGCATGGCCAGGGCAGAGCAAGGTGACGCTAACAGAATAAAAAGGGGGTCCCAAGCAGGAGCTCGGGGCTGTTGTTTGGAATGGGATCCCCATTGTCATTGTGCTGTTCAAGATCGTCGCTGTAGTCTCGAGCCTTCGTCACCTTCGTCACCTTCGTCACCTTCGTCGCCTTCGTCGCCGTCATCTCCACTTGATAATTGCGCTGCTAGACGTAGTTGGCCGTCTTAGATCAGCGCCGTCATTGTCAGAAGGCTAGCGTTGTGTGTAGGCTAGCAACTAGAGTAAAGTTGCGTATAAGCAAAAGACAGTGTAAGGTGTGTATTGTATATAGATTACAAAGTGTGCTCGGTGTTTAATAAATAGTGTGCTTCCTACTCTTCGTGTCCGAGTCAGCCACGACATGAGTCACGAATTGGCATATTCCGTTCACGTGACAAACCTTACTAACTGGCTGTGTCGGGTGGTGGTGGGTTTAATGACACATTTACATACTTACGCAATCTAACCCAAAAAAACCTGTATTATGGATGTATAAGTTTACTACATCTAGTCTATAAAATGTCCACATCTCGAATAACAAAACTCTTCAACGTTATTTGGGATATTAATTTTCGAACACCCTGTATATATTTGAAATTGGCGACAATTCAGGCAATGGCCCTTCTTCATAGCATCATTTCAAGCGCTACGAAGGGCCACTGCCCTAAACATCTATTAAACTTTTCTTTTTAAGGCCACAGTATTAATGAATGTGTTGAGTTTTTCACCACATTGACTTTCGGCAGGGTGCATAGATGTGCAATACAATAGACTTTGCTTGCACTGCCCGCCACTGCTGCCGACAATGTAGTTACGCAGCCGCCAACAACACAAGGTGTGCACGGTAGTCGCCCATCCAGGCTCAAACCAACTTAGCTTCCAAGATCTAACATGAACAAGGGGGAGCCCATAGGGGTACCCTCATTCTGTTTGTAGAAGGTGCCATTCCAGGTAAAATAGGTGTTGGTGAGGCAATGCCTAACCAGCGCAGGTACATCAGAATTCAATCCATGTTGGACTAAGTCCTCAATTATTGGTAGGGTGTCCGGTACTGGGACTTTGGTAAACAAAGATACTACATCAAAACTGACGAGGATGTCATCAGGAGATAGTACCATGTCCTTAACCATAAAGACTAATTGGGTTGAGTAGAGTACTGCCGAAGAGGTCTTGCCTGTGAAGGAAAGCAGAGTATCTGATAGAAAACGGGCTAGGTATAACCTGGTTTAATAACAGGCGGTTGAACACAGATTCGAACCTAGGGTCTTAAGAGTTACTGGCTCGGTGCTGGCACACATGGCCAGATTGAATCCTAGTGATGTTAGTTTTGGAGGACCTCTATTTCCTTCCTTGCTTTTATTATTTTCCCAACCATGCCTGATGCCAAACACTCTTGTTATTCAGTTACTCACCTTGGGGATTATCAGTTCCAGTAATTGGAGGTGCAGGGGAAGGACAACAAAATAAATAAGCAAGTTCGAAATATATTCGTTTTCAATCTAATATTTAATAGTGCATAGTTCCTGGCTTCCTAATGAATCGGAAGAACATTCCAAACGACTACCGAAGGGTAACTGAAAGTGCAGGATGTAGTGACCATCTTTGTTCGATGGCTAGCCAAAAGCCGCTGCGAGGATGACCGGAGTTTGCATGATGGTGTATGCTCATTGAAGAGATTAGCAAGGTATCGTGGTTCGTTTGTGAAAAGTGTAACTTTATATTACGTATTCGTTCGGCAGCCGAAGCCAATGCAGATTGGCGAGCACTGGATGGATATGGTCGGATCTTGCAGTATCCATCACAACACGTGCCAAATAATTTTTGTACATGCTGTAGCGTGCGCATGTTTTCGCCAAACGTCCCGTAGAGTAGGGAGTTTCAATAATCGAGCCTTGTTGATACTATATTACATTCCACCGTGTTGGCTACATCACGACTAGGCCTCGGCAAGGTAATTTACCCTTTGTACCGGGTAAAAGGGTCAAGGTAAAGGGTAAAGATGTCGACATGACAAGGGGTAAGGTAAAGGGTAGGGTAAAGGTAGCTCAGAAGAATTACCCGGTAGGGTAAAGATAGCGAAGTATTACCCGGTAAATACGGTACCTTGTTCACCGCTAAAAGCTCCGTGGCGCAGTCAGTGGCCTACATTTAATAAGTAATAATAAAACAAACTTAATTAAAAATACGCTTTTATGAAATGTACGAGTAATGACAGAACTCCACGACTCCAGGAAGTGGCCTGGAAGTTTGCCATAACGTAAGGGGCCGTAGTGATTTACAGCCAATGTCAGTTGACCGTGGAAAATTAGACCAAAGCTGAAACATAACATATAAAAAAGATTGTTTAAAAATATTTAGATTTTTTTATGATATAATATAGTATTGTCATCAGTATGACCTAAGTATACCAAGTTTGCAGTCGATACCACATTAGGAAGTGGGTAAAAATTGAGTTTCAAGATTGAGGATACAACAACAACAAGCGTGTAAAATTGGAATAGAGAGTACTGTATTCTATATGAATAAAGTGCTCTACCGAGCATTTACCGTTATAAACCTTGTTCATGTGTAGTAGTACCCCAGTAATTACCCTGTAATCGGGTAATTTGTATGGGGTAAGGGTAAAAAGGTAGAGTCGTTGCTTTTTACCTTTTACCTTATCTGCTAAAGGGTGAACGGTAGGGTAGAGGGATTGTATTGTGGTAAGGTAAAAGGTAGGGTAAAGGTAGGCTCGTTATTTTTACCTTACCGAGGCCCAATCACGACTCAAGGTGGTGGAATGTGTCGTAGAGCACCAATATTAAAATTTCAGGACCTGCCTGTATTTTGCATATAGTGACCAAAGGACATTCTGGTCGAGTATGGTACCGAGGTTCTTAAGACGAGTAGAACACTGAATCTTGGAGTCTGAGACTGCCAAACCCGATCCTCTCGGAAATGTTTTCGTCCGAGCACCAACCAGCAGAACCCCCCGATTAACGTGGTTGGTTACATACGGTGTGAAAGAAGTTCATACATCTTGTTTAGTGCAAACCACAACCTCCATGAAACCACCTGAAACTTGAGATGACAATGACTTTGGGGAAATCATTACCAAGTGGAAGAGGTGCAGCCTTGGCAGGGGCAGACGAGGAGCAGAGGTTGCTGCAGCATGAGCATACATGGTTATTGCCATCTGGGGACATCCATCTGCAAGTCACACAAGAGCCAAATATGTCATGTATATCCTAAACAGCTGTTTGAGCCAAGTATCATTAGTGAGCACTTATGAAGGGTGGCACAGCACACTAGCGGTTGGGTGGCAAGCACCATGCCTGGGTCGCCTTTGTCTCTCTAGTGGCGATGTTCACACATACCAGGTACTCATTTGAGGCGGAGTAGACCTAGGGGAGGCCTATGACCGGTTCAAATAATTACCACGAGTGTTGGCCGTAAGTAGGAATCATTTGGCCGACTGGGTTCATTGCGCCAAGAGGTGCGATGAACCTCTTGGCGAGCCGACAGAAAATCAAACCTCCACACACGCGTGACACAGATGACTCGACAAGAGATTACTCTACAAGACAGGACACACCGCCAGGTTGCCTGCAGCATTGAAGGCGAGGCTTACAATAACTTTCATTTCCAAAAGCCATATTTTCAACATTTTATATATTTATTATTTTAATTACAATTTACCTTATTAATTAGCCTTCGTTACATTGTATTGACTTGTCAAATTTAGTCCACATTTGTTACTTTAAATGTATTCAAAAATAGTTATTAAAATTGTTCTCAGCTTGTAAGAGGCAGCATCGTTTCAAGAGTCTCAATGGGTTCACGTCATCTGCAAGCTCAATAAAGGACACTTGTAAACAGGACACATTCTACCCATATGGAAAAGGTTAGTGGAGAAACGTCTTATGCAGGATGTTTTGCAGTTCAAGGCCTTGTGGCCAAGAATCAAATGGAGGTTATGGCCTAAATTCAGTTGGAAGGCTGCCCACCCCTGGTACAGACCAAGTGATAGTTGTGATGTACATACATACACGTGCTTCCGTGATGTACCTCAGCGTCTTTAAATGCCCCCTGCTATCCTTCACACAAGTGCTCTTGTATGTCCATGTGTATTTTCACCCGATCAGCAACCCCACCAGACTGCGGAAGTGGTTTCTCATGTCGACATTTTATAGCTGCCAAATACTCTAAAAGCATGTGGCTTCTAATGTGGAATCGAAAAACCGGAAGACCCGGGGAGAAAAATCTACACGACCATAGGGAGAACATGTAAACTCAAAATATACAGGTGTTCGGGTCAGGATCGAACTCACGACCTCCTGTACACCAGGCGAGGTAGTTAACATTGCCGCCAGTGCCCCAACCGAATGCTTTGAGCGCAATGCGAGGGCATTACCCCTCGGGGAAGTAGGTGCACGCCTTGTCAACAGCATTGGAAGATGTTGTTTGTTCCGCCACCTTGAGGTTGCATCGCAGATAAACCTAGCACATAAACCATGCACACGACACATGCAGTCCCCTAATTTAGCATCAGCCCTAAGCTAATTGCATGCAGTGCAGCAAACTCTTGCACAATACTGCTATGCTCCAGTGTCTAAGATCTGTGCAGTGACTAGGGATACTTCGAACAATCAACAGTGTGCAAGCACTCATCCACCAGTGGATTGATAAAGGGCCGTATAGTACTTGTACAAGGAGGTCCTGCGTGAAGAGATTCTTTTTGTTTTGATACTTTCGTTCCACAATTATATTTCATAGAAGCGGAAATGAGTGGTAGGCTTAGGGTTAATTAGAAGATGCCATCGCTTACAACACTAGAACCTGGGAAAAGGACATTTTACGATTTGGATTTTGGACCGTTGCGTTTAGGACACATGGCACACACCTAAACCCTAAATTATTAAAATGAGTGAGAGGAATACAAAAAATGGAAAAATCCCCAGAAACCGAGAGAGAAACCCCAGAAACTGAGAGAATGAACAGAAACCAGGCCGAGAAACATTTAAATGTCACTCAGGCAAGGGAGTCCACTTTGAGAAAAGGAGGTTACTAAATAAGTTTTCAAAGCAGCAAAATAATAATGTAATGCCACTTTGTGAACACCCCTAGAGTAAATAAGTTCATAATAATCTTGCATAGTTGGTATTCGTTTTCCGCTTGTTTCTCAAAGGCTGTGGGTAAAGACAAACCATTTTATACCAGAACCTAAATTGGCAGCAGCTGCCACTGCAATGAAAACGGGACCTAGGTCATTTTCAGTTAAACAAAAACATAACAATCCGAGTCAAGGGTAAACCACGAGACTGAAACATGCACAAGGTATTACATTTCTATAACAGGCTCTACCAATTTCCCGTAGAATTCAAAGGGCAGCTACACGGATGGAGCCAGTTGCACAAACGGCCTCATTTTCATCTCCTGCTGCATCGTGCAAACTGTCCATTTACACCGACAGCCGCGATTTATCCACTGCTGGACGAAGACCATCTCATTAGCATCCCTCTCTTGATTCGACAGGCACTCTCACTTGTGCACATGCCGATCTCAACGTTCCATGTGCATGGTGGTCATGTTTCTTCTACTGTGGCTGCTATTCTCCATATTATCAAATCGGCATATATATTTTTTATATTTGCCCAAGCCCACTTTTCTTTAAGTCTCTAATGGGAGTTGGTTCCGAATAATTTAGTCATAGCATACAATTGGCCAAACACCTTTCAGAGAATTGCCAAGGTTTTAAGACAGGCCCTCATGGGGGCAGACCTATATTATCCAGGTGGCATTTGTTTAAGCAAGCAAGCGCTGTACCAGGTTTTGGCTTTATGGGCATCGAGATTGTTTAAAAACAAATACACGACCCAGACGGAATAAGACATTTGAATTTGAGACTCGAATAGAATAAAAAATTAAGCAAATGAAGAGAAGTTTGACTATTTTCGGGAATTAACAAACCCCGGTGTACCGATTTGCCACGTGGTTTCTATGACAAAACCCCAAGTCACTTTTGAATGCACTCGATGTCAGAATCTAAGCAAAGATTAGGCTGGATAATGCATGGCTGGTCGATCACCATTATATACACACAAACTTTTTTGGGCTGGTCAAGAGCTACATTGTCAGCAGAGGGGAATGCAGCAAAATTCTGTTATACTCTACTTCAATGCTCCAACATACATGTGCCCCCACCTTTACCAACCCACACTAACCAGTATAGTGAAGAGAGTGTGATCAAACAACCCCCATCACCCTGCAGTGCAGGGGGCCCTCATCCAGCAGTGAATTATAACTCTGTGTGGCTTCAATTGACGAGTGTAACATTATCAACTAAAAGAATGCATACATAATGCAACGGGTTTCGCAGCTGATATTACACGATTTGTGATAATTTTTGGGTTGGGTAACATAGTAACCAAATTCTATTTTAAAAGCATTTAACATGTCAATTACAACCGTTTTAGTTTACCGAGTTGAACATTTCTCAACCCTCCAATTCCTAAATTTGGTTTGACCCACTGGATTTTCCTCAAGGTAATTGGTGCATCTTCTTGGTTCTTTCGGTAAAGTCACATAGAAGGGAAATAATAAAATAATAAAAATAAATAATAAAATAATTCTCACGACGTTTCGGCCACAACGAAAGCAGCCGCCCTCAGGTGAACAGGTCTGTCGGGAAGACAGCGTCTGAATGAAACACCCCAGGCTTGGAGCGTATATTTAAGCTGGGTTGGAAGGGGAAGAGCGCCTTGACAAAATAATTTGCATATCAAGAGGAATTTAGCATATTCATGGTAAATGTAGATATGGGATTAGTGCTACTTGTGAAATGCGTAGGAGGTGGGCGGGGGGGTGGTTTCAAAATCATTATGCCCGTGCATTATGCAGGATTAGCAGCATCCAAGGGAGGGGATGGGGGTAGCATTAATAAAGGGAAGGAATGTTAATAGTATGTAGCTGCAGTAACTAAACCACCACGTAAAAAACTATAGTATGAACTACATAGTATCATCAGTATACTAAATATACTCTCCAATAAGCTGAGCTACTAACAGTAAGTAATACATTACAATTCTATGTCGCAAAAAATATAATATGCTTCGAGCTAAACTTTTTTCTCCTACATCACACGAGTCTACACCGTACTATATACTGCCATAGACAAACCCAACATTAAATTATATACTGTATTACTATACACCACCCTATACCTTCGACTATACATTGTAATATTACACTATGTATTATTCTACCCCACCTACTGTATATTCACTATACAATTACGATACTATATATTACCTTATACATTGTATTAAACATTACAATTTTATACTATTTATTATTATACAATCTGCTATACACTATACCATTGACCGTCGCGTGAAAGATACTAAGAGGAAGCAACGAAATATGTCAATGGGAGAGTGGTAGTAGGAGACTTGCAGCGGAGCAAAAAATCCATATTATGTTTTATTTTTATCATTTTATTACTTCCCTTCTACGTGACTTTACCGAAATAACCAAAAGATGAATCCCTGCAGTCACGAAAGCTTTAAATCGAGAAGTGCTTGATGCAGTCGAGGGGAATTGGTATTGAACTTCCCAGCAAAGCTCTAACAATAAAAATTGGTGCGTCAATAAATGCTTGTATACCGTATGAAAATTTAATTTGTTTGGCTGCGTCGGGTTGGAGGGCCTTAGAACAAAAAATTGTCAAATCATTATGTGACCTAACCCAAATATTTAAGAATGAAAACTGCAGAGTAACTCGAGTGTATTAAAAGACAAACTGGAGTGTGCATAACAACAAAGCAGATGCAATGAAACCTGGCTGGATGAGTTTTGCTGGAATCCAAAAGCCTTGAAAGAAAACCGCAACCGATCTGGCCTCAGCCTTGCTTGGAAGTGACCAGGGTTGAGCCCATTTTGGATTTTTAGACACCTAAAAACACAAGCGCACATACACACACACACACGACTGCTGAAGCAGGTGGTATCAGCAAGCATGCTGACATTTCTACAAAAGCTACGATCCCCTGTATAGCTAAAATCTAGACTGTGCTGGGCAAGAGCTGTTAGTTACCACCTACACCAACACAAGTGTGGCCATGGTAGCAGTGGCATAAGAGTTACGAGGCAACCGACTGCCAGGTGAATAAGTGATGGAGTGAATCAGTGGAGTGACCGCGTAAACACGTTCCTTCGGAGTGGGCAGGTAGGAACTTGGTTGGACAGCACATTCGTGCACGACAGACAGATAAATCATCCCTGGTGGGCAGTGTGGAACCTGTTGTTCCTACCTGTAATATATTTTGTGCTGTACTAGTGGAGTGACAATCTGGCTGCTGCCTGATGATGCCGGTTGTAAATAACTGGCGAAACATCGTACTCGGAAAGCAAATCCACAACATTTACAATCTAACACACCGGTGTGCTGTATTAGTGACGAATTGGCATGTTTTGTTTACATGACAAACCTTACTAATTGGCTGTGTCGGGTGGTGGCAGGTTTAACACCGCATTTATATTTATGCAATCCAACCCAAAAAAAAACCTATGTTATGGATGATATTGGTCGTGAAAGCCTACGTGTTTAAACAGTGGAGTGACGTTCATGAGAAAATAAACCACACTTGTAGGGATGGAAGAGAGGGGTAGGAGACTATACCCGTGGTTTTGGATGAGTATTTCAGCATTGGGTTCGTCGGGGCTCGGAAAGGGTACGGCCAAGCACTCGTCGATGAATAGCAGGAAGTCGAGGTGGGGGCCAAGATCCACGGAAGCCTCCACACGCACATCATCACCCTGCCTGTACGGGCCACTGTAATCGCTGAGCCAGTCGTCTGTGGTGCCAGCAACCAAAAGAGAAACATTAAATGCCAGGGTTCTGATACAGATGAAGCTCATAAAATCTGGTAAACATGGATTGTCGTAAGATCCAAATGCGACAAAAAAATCTAAGGAAGTTACAGGTGCTTGAGTAAGATTGCAAATCTGGGGGCATTTCAGTAGACTAGGGATGTCATCATGTCCACTCTGCAAGAGCCAATTAGCTGCCAGAAAGACAACTGCATGCAACATAGCCGTCATGCAGTCACTTATGCAATATGACGGCACGAAGTCATACAAATTTACAAGAACAGAATCTGAACTTTGGTGACCAGTTCCCAATGGACGGGCTCCTCAGAATGTTCAATTAGTTTCCGACCAATTTCCTTGTTCTGCCACCTCTACAAACTTTCTAAGAGACTCATCCTGAACTGGCTGTCACCCAACTTGGAGGTAAAACGTATTCCAGAACAAGCTGGCTTCTGGACTGGCAAGTCCAGCACTGGTCAGGTGCTAAACCTCACCCAGTACACAATTACGCCATCTACCTTACTAACACACACACCATCTCGGTTTTAGGAGAGGTCTTTGCGAAGCAGTCTGGAGAGTTGGCAGTATCACCGAAACTCTAAGCAAGATGAAGTAGTTTTTTCTCTTCTTGCGTTCTTTCGGTAAAGTCACGTAGAAGGGAAGTAATAAAATAATAAAAATAAAACATAATAAAACAATTCTCACGACGTTTCGGCCACAACGCAAGCAGCCGTCCTCAGGTGAAAACCAGGTCCGTCGAGGCGACAGAGTCTGAAAAAGATGAAGTAGTGTTGCGTTTCCACTTCATTGGAGCCCAAGGATGCTTGCTCGCTTACCGCTCACGGCTCGCAGGCGGAAGGGCAGCCGCTGCTGGACCACGCGCTCGCTGGTGTAGGCAGCCACGTTGGAGCGACGTCACCGCTCGTCACGTTGTGCTTTTCTGCCAAACGTTGACAACCGTTCGCGCACAAAGGTCAGTGGCTTAACACAGGATGGTTCAAATATCGATAATTAAAACACTAAAAATTGACACTTTTTATGAATATAGAAATTCTTCTGCACCATACAGAGCCCATTTTGCTAATCGGAGGTGTGTGGGAAGGACAAACTAAAAACCATAATCGGTTCTAAAGCAAATAGATTTTCAGTCTAGATTTGAAAGTGCATAGCTCCAGTGGCTTCCTAATATCTGAAGGAAGAGCGTTCCAGACAGCCGCAAAAGGGCATCTGAAAGTTGGTTATGTTACTCTAGATAATGTTGTATGGTACATTGACACTTGCTGGCCTAAAGAAAACGTAACCGCATGTTAGACGAGCTAAAATAATGTTACATAGTATTAGGTACTCGATGCAGTATACATAATGTAGTACATAGTGTATAGCACTCACTACACATCAACGTGTATAATATATGCACTAGAATGTTAGGTAGCTTGTAAAGGATAACAATGCAGTCGTCCAAATGCTTGCCTAGCCACTGCTAGTGGAATGGTTTCCACGAGGAAGCTTCAGAGCCCCTCCAGAGGATATTTGGTCTACTCTTCCACACACCGATTAGCATCGTTGGCCGTGTATGGTGCGAAAGAAGGTCAATATACATAGACATCCCAGAAGCACAAGCATCCACACTTAACACCACTGCACACGACATGCCAGTAGATCAACGTTTGCACCGGTTAATACACCAATATGGCAGCATCCCAAGCATGCACGTCTCCATATTGCACATTTAGCATGTCTTGAGGTTTTCAGCACCTTTTTCAAACTAGTTTTAAACCCGGTACATGCCAGAACCATGATGCAATACAACGTTGAACATGTCGATTTTCCATTCAAGAACGTATATATTTTAACAAAACGCAAGCCCATTACAGCCCTTCATGTAATTACATGTCCGGGAGGCCATTCAAAAAATCTTTAGTCGTCATCCGTAGTGAAATTTCCTTCGTATGCAGCTGCAGAAATGTATGTTTTCATGTGCTTATCTGCAGAGAACTGAACAGGATGGAGATGAGGCACCGTGATGAAGGCCATCCATCAAGCATTATCCTTGCTTAACGGAAGAGGCATACATAAACTTGGGAAGGGGAAGTGGGGCACGACAGTCAACGGGAAACAGGCCTCAAAACGTGCATTAGGTACAAAATGGGGTGAGTAATAATGCAATCTCCTTTGGCTCATGATACATTCTGCTCTCATCCCCTGCTTATTGGTGTAATAACCGAAAATCCAGACCACTCACCCAAAGCAAACGTGCAGGCAAAGAGACTATCAGGAAGTAGGCTAAGGCCTCCTATTGGTGCAGAGGCCTACATAGGCCACATGGCCGACCAGCTCTGAACAAATTCCTCAACCACATCAATTCCATACACCCAGCCATCAAATGCACCATGGAGGTGGAAAAGGATTGCAAGTTACCATTCTTGGATGCCTTAATCAAAAAGAGACCAGATGGCTCAATGGGACACTGTCTACAGGAAAGCCACCCATACGGATGCCTACCTAAAACCTGACTCCCACCATCATCCATCCCAGAAGAATTCCCTCATCAAAACTCTACACTGCAGAGCTCAATGTATTTCCGACCATCACCAACTAGCCAGGGAACACGTACACCAAGCCCTCAAGATGAATGGATATTCAGACTACACAATCCATAAAGCTATCACCAACCGTTGGGAAAGAACCATCTGAGGACCCAATCAAAACGACATCTTACCATACAGAGCAGGGGTCACCAAAAAGATTTCCAAAATCATGAGCAAACACAAGATCCAGGTCTGATTTAACATCGTACATAAAATTCGTGATCTGATCCCATCTGTGAAGGATGTGATCCCTGACATGCAATACCCTGGTGTCTACAAACTAAGCTGTGTCTGTGGCAATAGTTACATTGGGGAAACTAAGCGACATGTCTCGGACCGTGTTCGTGAACATAAGGCAGATCTGAAACACGGTAGGACCAATACCTCGGCCGTGGCTGATCATTGTTTTAATGAGGTGGGTTCACACGAAATTGATTTCTCCAAGACGAAGGTACTCTGCAAACCCACTGGCTATCAACAAAGATTCGTTCACGAAGCCATCCAGATATATAAAGACAATTTCAACCGAGAAGATGGGTACAAACCGAGCAATTATTGGAAGGACATTATTAACCAGTTTAAGTCATAACTGTAAGTGATGTTTCCATCTTACCTTCCGATGTTAGCAGTTGTTTTCGACTGATTTTACATTAACAGGTTAAATGTCTCACTAACACAGCCGCCGTTGCTCGTGTCCTCCATGTGGTGGCGGCTCTGCGATCTTACATTGACATGCTAATCTCTCACAATACAATGGCCACCACTGCGCCCTTTGTCGTGTAGCTCTCCGATCTTACATTTTACATGCAAATGTAGCACTTAATCACTAGCCCCGCCAACTTCGTTTATGGCCCTTAGGCTACACCCATTTCAAACCTTTAAAAACAGCCTGCCTTAGCAGCTTTCCCCCTCTCATGATGACGATTGCTTGTGTTGCGATCGAAACGTCGTGATATTTTTATTATTATTTTTTTCACTTTATTATCATATATTATTATTTTATTGTTATTGTTTCTATGGGACTTTACCGAAGACCCAAAGAATATGGCCTCCATAGGTGATTGGTCGGGAGGCAAGGTTCAAATGGAATTGGAGACATTTGACCTGAAAAAGGCAGGAAGCAAAGGTTGAGTGTTGAGGCGACGGTTGACAACCCTTAAATGGAGAAGATGAGGATTTGCTGAAATGAGTGGGGCGAGCGAAGGGGCTCGAAAGGTATACAAGGGTAAAGCACAGGAGGGAGGAGAGATGTTCGGGGAGTGTATGAGCTTCAAGACTCAAGGAAGAAGCCGGGCCCTACTGTGGTTGCTCTGTCTAATAAAGAAAGCTCCGAATACGTGCAAGTGTCATTACACTAATAAATACTGTGATGCCGATTGTTCATTTGTACTAATATGCGGAGATTTGGGGGGGGGCGAGGGGCAACCCCCTGAAAACACCACAGGATCTGGTTAGGACAACGGTGGGTGCCACTCAACGTGTCCTTAAATACTACAGCACAATGAAATAATCCGTCATTAACCGTGACCAACCCAAGCTACCTCCAACACCTCACGATCGTACAATGCAACAATCCATCCGGCACATGAACGTCATTACTCCATCTCTTCGGTGGCTGTCTGCTCAAACACTTTCCATTAGTTTCCACTGCATCGGCCATCATTCCCCTCCTAGTGATGTGTCCTGCCCAAGTACACTAAAGTTATTTTTTTTATAGTTTGAATGTCACGATAACATGTTTAAGGATCGACGAAAGCTCAACAAGATGGGTTTAGATATTTTCCCCCCTCTCGAATAAGTTAGTTACGTTACTTTAAACTTGATTTTAAGCTTTTGTGACCGCAGGAATCTCTGGTTCTTTCGGTAAAGTCACGTAGAAATAAAATAAATAAAAGTATTCTATTATTTATGTTACTCTAGATAATGATGTTCTTACCCTAGATGTAAAATGGCACGAGATGTAGCAACGCTGTGGGCTCTCATGAAATTGTCTTTTCCGAGACTAAGGTGCTCTGCAAGCCTCCTGGCTACCATCAAAGGTTTGTACATGAGGCCATCCAAATATACAAACGCAGACATAATTTCAACCGTGATGATGGGTACAAACTTAGTAATCATTGGAAAGATGTTATTAACCATGCAAAAAAGATTTAACTACACATATTTGGAGCATACCTGGCAGCGATTTCAGCCTCACCACCTCTACATAACAATAGGCTCAGTCAACCATTCTACACAAAGACTAATTTCCTGGCAGCGATTTCAGCCACATCATCTCTACATAACAAAAAGGCTCAGTCCCTTTTACATGCACCTTTACATCATCCGCACCTAGTTTACACAACACAGGCTCATTCCTAACAGCGTGCTTCAGCCGCACCGAACCTCACAAAAATAATATTCAGGGCCTACCTTGGCTCCTCCCACCCTCAACCAGTATACATATAACAATACGGTTTTCTTGGAATTTCTCTCACTTGATACAGCTATCGTGCTGTGAATGTTCCACCTGAAGATGGAAGCTTGTGTTGCCTCCGAAAAGTCGTGATTTTTATTTTATTTTTTATTAATTTTAATTTTTTACCTACGTGACTTTACCGAAAAAACCTAAGAATATGAGTCTTTGCAGTCACGAAAGCTTCAAATCTAGAATTCATCATTCATAACAGCCATGTGGAAGTCAACGGGTAACTTTCAGGGCAGAACACACTTGGGATTTGCAATCGCAAATATGCGACTTGGCTCTTGGCTCTTGTTTGTGTCTAGATATTTTGAGTAACCATTTGATGAACCTGCCCAATCTTATTCTAAAAGTGTTATTTAATTTTAATCTCTACGAGAGTTAGTGTCGCCCCCCCCCCCCCCCATCAGACAAATATTTTTTGACGCAGTAGGTGCGAGTGTTGGGGTAAGGGACCTGTGGTATCGGCACTCCAGGAAGACGCTCGCCCGGTGGACTCTCACGATGTTACTGCGAGTGGCAGGCTCGTAATGCAGGTAGTTTGTGTAAACGATGTCATCATTTTCCACCTGAAACCACCAAAATCAGTCCGTGTCAACAACCACCACAAACGATGGGCAGCTTGAGCCCGACAATCCTTTCTTGCAAATTAAATCTGAGGTCTATACAGCACAAAAAGACAAACACATGGCAATTATACCTTCGCAGACAACCACACCACAATGAACCTTTCCTGGATCTTGTCCTGATGATGCCGATGTGGTTTAAAGGGACTAGTTACATATCGAATTGCTATAATTTGGTTGAGCGAGTTGCTCTACTGGTGAGATGAAACTGTAATGGTGGGTCGCTAACATTTATTAGTAACAATTACATTTTTGTGGCTGTGTCGGCTGGTGGAGTGTGGAAGACAAATAATTTGGCCAGATCATTACGGGCCCCAACAAAAAATGGTTTCATGAATTTGAAGGAAAGTAAATATTTTACCCATTCTCTTGCCACCAATGAGCAAACGCTGTGGCAATAAAAAACTTACAGCCCTTTGTCAATCTACTGTTTGATAAAGATTTCGATGTCTTTATGTCACATGGGATATTTAACCATACTTCACCATGCTGGTCAGTGTAAGTTGGTAAAGAGTGAACAATTACGATACAGCGCTCCAAAACTTAAAACACAGGGCAAAAATC
>NW_024704963.1:33183-94990 GCF_018977255.1 Callorhinchus milii
CTCTTGGAAGCACAACGTACCCTGTATCGGTTAAGCGTCGCAGGGTCACCTGGAGGTTCTGCTGCGATTTCCGTAAATCGGTGCTCCGATTATCCAGAAGACATCGGACCACGTAACGGGCCAATCGAGACAGCGGGGAAGCCCTGAACCCAATCGTTAGTCACGACATGACGTACACTAAATGCTGAGCAATTCCCGCGACGTTAGCCAGGACCGTTCTGCGCAGCGAGGTTTATGGCAATGGATGAGGCCACTGAAAGTCCAATATAGCGGAGCTGTGAATCTGAAAATTCCTGCGAATGTCACTTGTAAACCGTGATGCGTTGATAGGCCTCTGAAGGAACCAGAAAAGCGCGCGGTCGTAGGCGGTCTAGGGATCGTGACATAGGGCGCGACGGGGTGCGCAAGTGTACGTGCAAAGCTGCCACCACTCATGCAAAACATCACAGCACTCATGCATGTCTCAAAGTCAGTCCTTACGGATCTGCTTATAGAAGGAATTAACGCAACTACTTACTTGTTAGGACAAACCGATACTTACCATGCCCTAACGTGCGCTAACAGTCGTTCCTACTGGTGTTGGGGGTATTGTTGGCGATAGAATGTCTTTTCTCGCAGAAAGTGCAAATAGTCGCCCCTCGTTGCAACATTGTCATCAATTGCAAACGTATTCCACTAATCGTGGCAGCCACGTCGGCATACGCGTACCGCGGAGGAACTCATCCGGGGAACTCGTTTTAAAGCAGCAAACGGACTCTTGAGATGGGCCAGGTAATAACAAGATTGCCGATCAGGGAATGACGACTCATGTCCGCTCCTTTGTTTTGGATTATGGCATTACTCCACATAACTCTCTGCGTGGTCCCCATCTCGACCCCATGGTTTCCAACTGAACCTGAGAACTACCTTTCTGTTCTACGGGCAAACACAAAAAAATGTCGATTGAAAGATATCAGCACGGTCTCGGCTGTAGTAACCTGAGTGCTACACGTGCCCTTGAGGGCAGCAGCATCATCGCTCGACACGGTTCTACAATGGTACACATAGAGTGATCGGAAAGTGTAAATCATAGGTAAACCGGTCTTTTCATCCGTTAGCCTAACAAGGACGGATTAGCAGTTGGCTCTCGAGATCACCCGCTTCTCGCGGTGTTTGTGAATCACTCAGCACCCGGAGAAGAAGCCGAAATAACCACACGCCTGTGTTCCGACGTGCCTTAAGTGAACACTTCCGGTGTTCTCTAAGGGTGAAGGAGGTGTAAGCACTCGTGTGTACGGTTTTTTTACGGTTATTATGTTTCCATCGGGCTCGCCTAAGCCCTTGGTTCCCAGGGAGAGATCCTGGGAGAGAGGAATGTGCAATTTAGCAACGGCGCTAATTTTAAGGGAACACCGACTGCGCCTCAATACAAAGTGCTCGCCGTGCACCTGCAATGCGGCTGCTGCTTAGTATTTTAATGAAGTTTAGCTTATGCTCCGCCAATCAGCCAAGCCGGCATTCGCCTGAGTATTGCGTAGCAGATTGAAGGGTAGGGCTTGAAAGCCCGCGGCGCCAGGCGCTGGCGTGATTCGGACGTATTAATTTCGCTCCACTACTAAGGAGCAAGCGAGTTCGCCAGGCCAAGGTCGAATGGTCCAAGTACCCAAATAACATCGACTTAGATTTTTCGCCACCACCCTATGTTCACGACGATACCTAATCACAGGTTGAGCTCGACGACTAGGGGTACTTTCACGCTGCGTCCTGACCTGGTTATGGTCGAGGTATTTTGACAGCTTTGTTATAGTTCTGACTTTTTAACTAAGCCGTGGAGCGATTATCAACGGGGGAGCATTTTTCACCAAAGCAACCGAACGCTACGTTACTGCACTCGACCAACGAAGCTAGCCTAATGGTAAGTCACGATGATTCCATAGCCAGTTTGGGCAAACATAGTGATAGACTGGGTCGAACAAAGGCGGAACACCCATCAAGGACTTAGTACCGGTTAAGATGTGTCTACCTTTCATGATCTTCGCCCATTAGCATTCAGCCAACTACCTTCGGTCGTTTAGGGACCCACGACCCCACGCGCTAACATCCAGGGGGCGGGGAGCCTATAAATAGTCGTGGGGCTACAATTGTGAGCCCATTGACCGGGTATGCGTGGCTCGCTGCTTACTTTGTGTTAAACTTTGTCAGTAGGACCGTTTCCCTAGTGGAGAGAGCCTTATGCCCTGTATTTGTATTGACTCAAGACTGTTGTCGGCATTTAAATGGTTACGGCGACGTCGCCAGTTCAATACAGCAGAGATCGCGGCACACTTTAACTTCTTCCCTAACGGCGCGATTCCGGCCTGCCTCCACAGAACCGAATTTAGATTACTGGCCTGGTAAAAGGATTAGAGCGTGTCGACTTGAATTAGCTAGTAAAGCCGGATGGTATGTTTCCTTATAAACTTTATCTTATCGACACATTAGATGCGCAAACTTAGGTGACCGACTTTGGTACACGTCGAATGTCATGTTTTTGCGTCCAGCGATACCAGTTCGATTTCGGTAATATATTCCCGGCGGAATTTATACCTGTATTTCACGCGGGGGGATAGCGGATCAGGCTCGCTAGTTGGTCGGCGTATTAGCTGGTTTGCGAATAATATCTTGTCTTCACGCTCCGATAGGGGGGGCAAGCTAGGCATATACAGACCGAGCTGGCGTTCTGGGTGGACGCTATAAAGGTACTACCATTAGATTCATACGGCGTTCGAAATGAGAAATTCCCCGATACCTTATAGACTCCTTATGGTTCACTGCTGATTCATTGGAGCGTAGGCGTATATTAGGCTAGCTCCTCCCACTGCAAGGCGTTATGGATTGTGTAAGTGGATTGACCTTCTAGGAGGTGCAAGAGTAAAGCACCGTATAAAATACCGTATTGCAGTTGTGCCAGTATAAGAGTCCCAAAAACACTGGAAGACATGGAAAATGCACGTTGTGGTCTAAACGGGTCGCAACGAATACATTAGGCCGACCAGATTCGCAATGGTATGCATAACCCGACTTAGCTTCGTTGAAAAGAGCACTGCAGGTAGGGACTCTATAATGACGGATCACACAGTGGGCAATGGTGGATATCCCAAACAGGGCGACGTACCCTTTTTGACTATTTTCATCGAGAGGAACATGACGGTGACAGCTTTTGAGTGGGTCCGCCAGCCCCTCATTACTGGCGTAGCATGTGCCTACAATAGCAACAGCGCAGAGCGCGTGGGCTTCTGTGAAAATGAGCACATGGGAACATGTGCCTGAGAGGCAGGATTCATTTGCCGTGTGTTGTAGGAGACTGTAGACGCCTTGCCATTCGTCTGGAAAATATGGTTCGTGGTGGGGCTAACGTCATATTCGATTGAACACACTAATCGAGGTACTTGGAAGCTATTGACACCGTTATCACTTTGTGCTTAGACGCTGACGGGTGCATTCCCTACGTGATAGCTGTTGATTACTGTTGCATAATAAGCTGTGTTTTTGAACCTTGGCGAATTCACAGTACATTTCGTGTCGGTTGTAACGGTCTCATCTCTTACCAACGTCACGAACAGCTCTCAACTTCTTTGCCTGGACGGATCGAGCGGTCTACGGTTCATGAGGGCATCTGCGTTGCGCGGTCGATACACTGGCTAGTATGCCAAGAGAATTGTCGACGACCCCATGTTCAGGCTCGGGCGACCATTTCAAGTCATTCTCATTACATGTGTTTTGGTGAACGCGATGAAATTAACCGACGCGCAGTCAATTAGGCGACTGCAACAGAGTACTCACGCAATCGTATTTATACTGGTACACTATTAGCAATCGGATCCCCTCTGTAGTGAGAGAGAGTCAACCAATAGTTGAGAGTCAAGGGTTATTCAAAAATACAGGTCGCCGTGCAATTAACTGGGGGAGTAGGCGTTCTCTATCGCCTGATTGCCGTGCCCCATAGCCTTGAAAGAGAAACATTACGCCGCATGGTGCCACCGCGGCGCACGTAGGTACGACGATAAGTTTCGCATCGTCTCGCGGCCGAAAGCGTGGGCCAGAAATCTCAGTCTTCCCATCCTACATGGCACTGAAATAAACTAACTCATTTACCTACACGAAACCAAAGCACCTCTCCTATCGGTCGTTAATCTGACGCCGCTATCTATGAGGATTATTAGCGAGGAAAAAATATCATCGAATGGGGCGATCACTACGTCCCTCCACGTAGCTCTGCTGGATCGACTCTCTCGTCCGCATAAGTTGAAATTTTGTGACCTCCGAGGCAATTGTCCCGAGTAAACACGTAACCATTTACTTGGGGAGTTAAATCGTTCGTCTTGAATCTAGCTTGCAATTGGAGGCTACAGCTTTTACCAGATCGACGCGACTCGCGAATATTTGAGTCACATGCGGTGCGCCCAATCTGGTTCCATCATGTTCTCCAAATATGTAGCCCAGCATCAGAGATACCTAAGTAGGATCTTAGGGACACTGCGTATGTACCTACTATCCCCCAACATACAAACAACTTAAGTGTGGATCCAACAGTGAAGTCCGTGCCAAATAATCGTGTAAGTATAATCCAAGCACTATCGGCGTTGATCGGGCACAATGCGAACGGGGCTTCAGGTGCGTGCGCATGAACATATTACGGTTCAGCCACGAAATGAATCAGCAGACACGCTCGGTAATCGTGGCATTACCTCTCCGGAAGTCCTTCCCGCGAGAGTGACAAAGTGGGAAAGATGTCATGGAGAAAGCTTACAGTCCATACCGGGGCTAACAAGCACAAAACGGACTCGACAAAGTTACAACGTGGAAGTCCGGGTCGCGCGAACACCCTCCGCGTCAACGGTGGTCTCCTTCAATAAATTACAGCATAAGGTGTCTCAAGACGCTAGTATCAGGCGTGGCGAAATGAACTCCAAATCACTGTCCCATGACCAGCCATTTACGTACTTGCGACCCGAGATGGGTGTATGAGGGGGGGACTCTCAATACTGCCTTTGAAAAGAGCACCTGCAGGATGCGCTCAGGATGATGTTTCTAGGGCCAAGTTTACGTAGCGGCAAGAATTACCGATCCTAATCGGTTGAGCGGAACTGTGGAGAATGATCTCAGATCATACCCTGTGCTGCGAATACAATGGTAAAATAATCACCTACTAAGTGTTTATCCGGATATGCCACATGAAGAAAGTAATCTGGGTAGATACTTACACGAGCCGAGATGTTAGTAACAACTCTAGCTTAAAGCGACGAAGCGTCACATAACAAGAATAGGTGTCTTCGCTACATTAGGATCAGTGTTGCAAACCTCCCCCGCAACCACAGTTGGAAGGCGGGACTCACCGTCTATACGAGATGCGATGGGGCACTAACAGTGACCAGGAGGGATGGCACGCCGGGAGGGGCATACAGGACAGCCATGAGAGAGTTCGTCAGTCCAACCTGGAAGTCAACTTTGGCCGGCAGATCTTTGCAGTAGGAGGACCAATTAGCTTAGCATACTACAGGCCTAACGAAGATTCACGACAATAAATAATCGGCTAACGAGGAAGCTTCTTGTGTCCGTCCAGTCCGAAACAGGTCTTATGCATTGGTGATAAAGAGATCTGCCCACATGGGACTTGGCACAGCCTAACGGGCGAAGTACACATGGCTGATCGGGCGACGCATGGTCCCTAACTTACATCCAAAGTGAGTGCCGATACCGTTTAGGACGTAAGGTCACAGTTGGTGAATAATACTGATCGATTCAGCTGGAGCCGCTAATGCGAGAGTGAGCCTCCTTTCGATGGGGGGTCGGGCACTATGCATAATCGTACTTAAAAAGCACCTGTACAAGAAGGAACGCATCCCTCCCTGATCTTGTCGATAAAGCGCCATAGCAGTCATGATCCCCTTGATCTAGACCCCGCGAAATAACGCTGACTACTTTCCGATTAATTCATTATGCTTCATATGTAGTCAAACTAAAAGCACAGCTGGACGCTATATGGTAGAAAACTGTTGAAGAACAGACGTCAACATGACATCGTCCCAGTACATCCGGATGGATTATATAGAGAATCCGACGATCCGACTCAACGAAAGTGTTTGAGGATACCGACAGTGAACCTAAGCCTCTTATCAATAAGATCATTATCTGACTTTCGCTAGATATCCTAAGCGTTTAGACCTTACAAGCTCACGGCCTCCTGATCTAGAAGGCTGATCTACGTTAGTATATTAATGGGTGTTCCCACAGATCTATTGTTGTCAATAAGAGAGTTACGGCTTCCTTGGGCTTTCAAGCAGCTATCCGTTTTCGTTCTCGAAGCAACTCCGCAGCCCCGCGGTGGATTAATCGCTGATCACGAACCATTAGCTTTCAATGATACCCTGGCGATTTCAAAGAGGCCTTGGCATAGGACTCGATGCCTACCTGAGACGGATTTGGTGTAAAAAATGTGCTCGCAACCGCATGGAGTTGCTTCTCTCCTGCATATCTATCGCACTGGGATTAACTGTTGGACTGAAGCCGAAGCCTTTTGCCTCAGGCGTAATCCCCATTAGTCCGCATCTGAATTCAACGGTCCTCGCGATAATAATTCATGTAACGATTTCAGCTGTTTATCTATTTTAGGCCATGTTCGGGCCAGACCACTCCGCGGTCCAAAACTTTCAGCTAATGTGAACAAAATGAAAAAGACATGAGATGAGTGAAGGGTTCTGATGAGAATAGATAATTATCGATTCGGGCGCTCGTCTATTCAGGCAAACATAATAACCATTATATCCTAGAACTAGCGCACTGTGCGGCAGTAGAATTGGTTGAACAACAGCATATCAATAGGGCTGGATGGATGAGAAGAGAGGATTCGTGTGTGTTAAGGTTTGTTGCTTCCTTTTGACACGCCAGGTAATAGGTGTGGTCGTTCCGAAATAAGTCCACCTTTCCAGCGTCCCCTCCGTGGTGTACACTGGGCTTGCAGCTAAAAACAAGAGAAATAACCAGAGGGCATGCTTGAGAGATCCCGCCAGCCCGGGGCCCTCGATGCTAGTTACTCGCGTCGGCGGTAGGTATCTACTCGTTGCCCGATGATAACTCTCGTTGAGCAGTACGGCACTACAAAAATTCTAATTCCTCGCAGTTTGAACGTACTTAGAAACCAGTTTCCGTGAGGAGTTCCTGCCCGCTAAGGTCCTTAAACAAGGCTATACGCTGGTTGACAAAATTTATTGCGCCTGTCATGGTGCTCTATAAGAACCTACACTATCGGAAGCCGGTGAGTATCGAGTCTAGGCGGGAAAGTGTGCCGGATTCGTGTTACTGGTTGGGTTCTTGCGCATCGGGGCATGTTCATGAAATGATCGGGGACTTTAGCTGGCGGATTCTTATACGGCCGGACACAGCGATAACTGGATGCTATGCCGCCCAAACTGCACGTAAACACAACTCCATCTAATTCGATGCAGGTCGTGATCAACGCAACCTGTGAACGCTACCGGCCCATATGGTCACGCTCAAAGGGATCTGTTCCTTTTCGTGATCCCGAAGGCATGCCTCGCGTGTTAGTTCCGGTAGAGGACGCATGTACACCCAATGGCCGCTCCTACTATCATAGGACGCCGCCCAACCGTATCTGCTCATGTAGAACAATTATCTTGGAGCGTAGAGTAGAGTGTCACTACTTATTACGGAGACCAAACGGATTAAGCTATACTAGCAGAGAATGCCCTAAACAGCTCTGCCACGTGGATAACTTGTAGAGTAGCGGTTGGGACGTTCTCGAGTACGATCACCATAAGGCTGCACTAGTGTTAGGCCACTATGCTTGATCTTACAATATTATGCCGTCGCATTAAACGTATGGCTAACTTCACGCTATATTGGCGTTGTGACCTCACTCTGCACACAAGCCGGATTAGACGTGAAGGAAGTGTAAGCTCCTGGAAATAAAATCGTCGGCGTGTACTGACGGGTCACAATTACACTCGTCGGCATGAAACGTGCCATAGAAAGCAAGGTTAAGCAGCTCGTTCAGAACTTTTGGCGCTGATTCCGTTGATTCTGAGCTTGAGTAGCATCGAAGTCTCACTCTTAGGCACCATACTCTGCGTGCTGACAACATCAATTAATGAGCATTGGCGAGAAAATGCAGAGATAGTTACCGTCTAACCTGGAAGGCTAAATATCCGAAGGGATTAGGCGCTAGGGGGGAGATTACACACCAGAGATAGCATAACACCCAAAGTAGGATCATTATAGCAATGTGCGAACGCCACCAATAGGCACACGCTATTCAGTATATGGGCTTTCGCGGCGTGCGTTTATGGCTCAATGACCCACCCGGATCGTAGTGCGTCAAGAACGGTGAGACCGTAAGGCAACGTAGGTGGCAGACCCCCGGAGCTTGTTACCGAGGAATGTTATATGCTCAACAACCATATTCGCTAGATTTCACATACGGCCCAAGTCGTATTTTAAAACTGAGTTTCACGTCTGTTCTGTTAAAACATCTACGATATCTCCCAGCGAACGACAAGACCTATATCCTGTACTAGTGTTCTAGTAACCGGTAAGAAGGCATAAATAGAGGTAGTTAGTATTACACCTGCTGTAGTTCCGTTCTCCCCTCCGGTGTTGCCTCATGCAATAGTGGGGGAGATCCAAGTAAGAGACACAGGTTCACGAAATGTGCCTCCAGAAATATGAAGATCTTTCTCACTGGGTTCGCTATGAGCAATAAGTGCTCGTTTGTACAAATTGGACCCTGAGCGTGACGATGGCCTTTGTAACGGATGAGGCTTCGGTCTATTTCGGCTGCCGTCTGCATTCCACCAGACGTCTCGCTAGATCTGTTTTCTGTTAACATAAGGAGACGCACAGAACAGCGCAGAAATAACATTGAGGGGTGTGTCGATTTTAGCATGTGGGCTAGTCGGGAGTGTAAGCGACGCTCCGACAATACATGCTAGGCCAGACATTAGCGCTCTATGCAACGGGAACAAAGAAAGTTCGCGGTCTTAGAATGAGTAACTACTCGTACCTCCTGCTTTGCGGCTAAACGCGACGGCAGGGCTAGTAACGAGCACGGGCCGGGGCCGCGCGGTAGGGGTATACAGGATAATAGGCGAGTACGCCCTGGCAAAGATCCTAGCAAAGTCCGGGGACCGTTTTCGAAAGAGTGGGGATTGAGCCCCATACGGGAAAAACGTAAAAACTGTATCAATGTACCGCGCCTCAACGACGTGTATGTCTTACAGAGTCTGGGAGCGTAGAAAAGATTACATTTCGCAGCATACCGGCGTAGTCGTACATGAACAATCAAGCCGACAAAGATAGTCCTCGATGGGCAGTGCAGGGAGTCGCAAATTGTCTAACATCATAGACTCCCACTGATGGTCTCTCGCAGGTGAAATACCGTACACATAAACGATCGGAGGCTTATGCATCCAAAAGACGGACGAAGACATAAATCCCAGTGGTCTCCGTTGTGGATAGAAAGGAAGTGGAGGTGCGATTGCGTTCATCATAGCGCAGTTCGATACGCAGGGGCAAAAGTGCCTATAACACCATTATAGGTTCTATCAATTGTGGTTTACGTTCTTGAACATTAAGGGTATTTCGGCGTAAATGTCTATGGTATCTCTATTTCTCGATGATAGTGTGTGCCCTACCAGTCCGAGATACACCAAAGTGCCGAGCAATACTCTTATCTGCAAGGAGGTCGCGCACATGGGATAGCAAGTACAAATACGCCTCGCAGGCGGGTATCTGATACCTTTGGGGCCTGAATACGTCCTACGCATACTTCGGTTCACTTCACTATGCCAGTCGTCAATGATCGCGCTCCTCCTGATCGTTTAATCATAACTTGTATAATCGCCAGCGTACGTAGGATCCTCGGCAGCTCGGAGATGCCTCAGCGAGAAAGGTAATGGGAGAGAGAGGTGTGAAAAAATTGAGGGGGACAACTCGACTCGCCACGTAGACAATAATCCTTGCTCTAAGTTCATGCGCGGCAGGGCCGAGGCAAAGGAGCGTCTACGGCTGTATTATTAATTTCTGGAGCTGCCATCAGCAGCTACCTTGAGGTTGTGTTATAGAGTGTTTGTCCAAAAACTTGGGGCGGATCCATCCATGGACCATCTCGGGCCCTGCAATTAGGTCATTAGCCTAGCACGGGATGAGGAAGTAGAAAACACCCCCCCTTAGCTGTACCAAATGTGGACTACTGCATATCCACTTGGTAAAATTACTCACCGCCTACACGTTAATGAGCTTAATTTCTGGGAATTTTGAACAGATCAGATATTGAGTCCGGTCTCCGGGCCCGCGGCTACAGTGTGTAATTTGTCATTATTTTGCCCCATGATGGGCATATAATCGGTAATGTCATCAGCTCTCGCTCCGTGTTGACATAGTCAACATCGCCTGGGCCTTGTCTATCTTAGTTAGGATTGCCCAGGGATCGCCGAGATGTAGTATGGTCTTCACAGGATTACGTCCGATTTACCTACTCCTTTTCCGGCTCCAGTACTTGAACCGGGGTCCCCGGTTAATTAACTGGATGAAGACCTATACCAAATCAGATAGACAGATGCTTATCTACTCATTCTCAGTGCGGGCAAGTCTATGATACCGGATGATATGCCGACTTTTGCACGCAAGACCCCATCACACTGGTTTGAAGGGCGATCTGCCTGCAGCAGGCATTGGGAGGAGGATCACGCTCCAGCAGTGTTATCTGCACAAACAAGTTTACAACCAATCTAGTTGTGCACCAGCTGCCCACTGAACGAATGAACATGAGAGCTACTACTTAGCACTCTTAAGTATCCGCCTGCGGAGCAGCGGTACTTGGCTCCTCACAGAAAAGAAGGTCGCATTATTGCGGTAAAGTTTAGCAAAGTTCTGCAGTATAGCAAACCAACAGGGAGGAAAAGGGCCCGTAAGTTATTGCATTATGAGATGGACCGAAACTAGGCTATACTACTGTGAAGGAAGACACAAATAGTCCCACGAGATTGCCAGGACATTTTCTGAAGACACAATTGGGAGACGTTTCAAAAAAAGTTCTGAATATATAAGTACACGGTTCCAGCCCCAGTAAGGTGGCGCCCAGCAACCGGGCCAGATCCCTTTGCGGGAACTAGTGATAGTGTCAGAGCGCGATCAAGTGACGGCCTAACATTTTTTTTCCCTGCCAAGACTGCACTGGCTTTCCAAAGGATTGTGAATATGACAGAGAACTGTGCTTAGCATTACATTGTTCACGAAGGCTACAACCTTCAGATGAAAACGTACGTCGATTGCGGAGGGTTGTTATTGTTGTGGGTCACAGTGAAGCTCCCTACATTTGCTCAGGTATATTTGTTGATGATATAAAGACGAATAAGCAAGACTCTTCGACTTCCTTTGCTTAAATTAATGGAAGCAAGCTCCCATACCCGTCGAGATGTCGTAGGTTTACCCAATCGCTTGCCTTGCATTCTAAGGTGTCGTGTCAGCATGGTTTGTCAGCGGGGTATTAAGAATCACGACCCAGGGCAATATGACATGGCTTCGTAACATTTATGCGGGGAATTGATAGTGCTGCCCATACTGACGTTCAACACGCGCCAGGCATTGCGTCCTGAGGAACACAGTGCATACTACAAACAGCAGATTGCTTTTAACTAGAGACAATTTTTGGAGACTCCTGGAGACTGTAAATTGGGATGAAAACTTATCTAAATGTCAACACGCCTGTTCAAGCTTGGGTTTGGTAGTAGTAGGTGACCACACTGACAACTCAAATACTACATCCCACCACTCTTAATAGAGTAACCCCCTTTATGGTGAGTGCATACCGTCATTTTCAAGGTTTCCGCTACGTTGCGTTTAAAACAGAATAGCGACGGGCATCAAGAGACCGTAACGATCAGATTGCCCGAGGTTGACATGAGTAGAGATCAGAATACTGATGTCTTAGATACGGTGGGTCCGATTACCTGGTTACTATCGCAGTGCCCAGCTCCACCGGACTCTAGCAAGTCCATTTACGTTTAAACTCGCTAGATAATTACCATTTTGTTTATGCTTAAAGCACTTAACGGCAGTTGTATAACGCGAATAGGGAATTCGCAGGGATATCTATCCAGCATGAGGCCTCGGCACAGACTCACATTACAATCTCAGCGTCCTTAATGCTATCCTTTATCTTAAGTTTTTGGGGTACAGGTACACGCGTAAGCTCTGTCACGAATTTCTAGCACGCCTTGGGGGGGAAGTGGACCGATAGGAAAACGTCGAAGGCGGCATCGAAATGCAATTCGCGAAATTTACAACCCCCCAAACCGGTCAAGGCGCAACCGTTTCCGGACAGTCAGGGTGGTCGTCCCATATACGACTCGCAACAACTTGGAATTTCCATATATTACACTGTTAACGGGGGGTTGATGGACTTACAATGCTCAGAATTATACCGGACGACACATCATTGCAACATACGACCAGCCGCCATATCACGCTGTCCTGGTTACGCGGTATGCCAGGAACGAATCGGGCTTCGTGCTGGGGCTCTAACACCGGGTCTTGCAGAGCGTGACGAATTTCCGATGGGGCAGTCGACCGGAACGCTTGGGCCAAAAACACTCCAACGGAACGATTTTTGTCCTATCTAATGAACCACACAGAAGCCAGGCCCTGGCTATTGGTTGTAGAGATCTTCCCTTCTATACCCGTTGGAAGTGCTAGCTGATTCATTAATGGTCTGCTGGTTAAGGCGATCGTTCCCTATGGTGCTCCCTCCGTTGCAATTAATGGGGATTCGGAAATTTTCGCAGAAACAGCATATTCGACGCCCTATCGGTCAGTACGCCTAACAGGAAGATACTCGGTGAAGGATCGTATCGGACGCGTGCACCAGGCACCCTGCTCTCCCGCATAGATCACTTTATCACACGCTTCCTCTCCGCAGACTCCCAACCATGGCTACCTAAGCACTTCGGGCGGTGATAAGCGCGGTGATCATAATGGGGAGTGTCACGTTGTTTCAGAGTTCACCTTAGCATAGGACAAGAATCCGGGCGACACAACCGATCTACTTACAGAACAGAGCACTAGTGGGTCTTTTTAATTGACCCGCTCAATCTTGCGTATCACAATATGCATGTATCCGTCATTCTAGCGGTGTGTGTCCTATCGCCTCCGGTAAAGGGGCGAAGGTTAAGCCGCTACAACCTCCGTAGACTGATAACTGGATAGTCGATGTGATTAATCGCGGTTCCGAGTACGCTACCAAATATACCCGCTAGTTGCGCGATTGGCAGAGAGCGCACTAGTTAACACGTCTATCGAACCAGTCATTCAAAACTGATTATGCCAGGGTGCCTTCTCCCTCGTGTGTCCAACAATTATGGCTCCCCTGGCCTCCAATGATAACAGATTCTAGTGGGGACTTGCCAAATACGGTGAACTAATTCCTCATATTTGGTTAGCCATCGTATAACGCGTGGTTAGCGATAAATGTCACACAGGATTACGTTGCTTACGCGCTCTCCCGGTTGAGTCAGAAACGCGGTGGCTCCCATGATGGCGTCGCGCGTTTGTCTACGAGACCCGCTCCCAAAGCTAGGTAGAACGATCAGTCAAAGATTTACGTAACTTGAAGGAAAGAAGATCCGCACCCTTTATATCTCCATTTGAACAAACTGCCTACGTAGCGACACCGCGTCCCCCTCCCACTGACGGAGGGTGATAAGTAACGAAGGGCAAGCGAGACCAATACAGGCCCGATCATGGTCACCCACCGCGAAATATTAGGACGGGATGGTTGATCCCAACTCGTGCGAGTCTTTCTAGACATCGTGTGAGCAATGAAGTACGCGGCAAAACTATCTCCCTCCGTCCTTAGAGGGGTCGTCGTCCACCTTTATTCTGAACGAGCGACACTGAATGGCTGGAAATCTTTGTAGTTCGAAGTTCGCTAGTTAATACTCTAGCTTTCATAAACCGGCGAGCTGACCCTCATTTAGATCTCACAGTTTGAGCAGGTTCCTATACATCGCCGACGATACATTGTTGGAGAACCACCGGATAATACCCCAAGCACAGGGCCTCTATCCTCCCGCTCTGATGTTTGCAGTACCGGTGGCTCACGCTTCTTGTGCCGGATCTACCGGCAAGCGGACTGGTTTCACGTCTCATAGTGGGTTATTTGCGTGCTGTCTCTGGACAAATTCCCGTTAAAGTACGTCGGTTGTCGCGTCCTTGTACATACTAACGATCATGGCGCAGCGTCTACATGTATAAAGAGCTATTAGATGAAGTAGGAACAAGCCCTGCCCGGAAGATTGTATTAAATCAAACGTAGAGGCTTTTCCAAAATGCCCTCGGCTGTACCGTGCGGGGTAGCCTATGCTGCCTTGAGGATTGGTGAAGATTGAGATTATACCAAGCCGGATTCGTATGGACTAATACCTGGACAGAGAGTACAAAACCAAAATGATACGCATGCTGAATACCCTTCAGCCAAGCTACGGGCGGAATATCATACCAAGTGGGAAAACAGCAGAAAGGAGCTGAGCGTAGCGATAGACAAGACGGGCTTGCAAAACTGCGAACCTCCTAATGATGATGGGGGCCCTTCTCCAAGGATGGAAGCAGGGGAGCGTTATCGTAATTGGCCCTCACGGTGGCTATAACTCGACAAGAATGCTATTTTGACAGGTGTTAATTGTGCATTAATACTGCTGCGGTTTCGGACACCCGGAATATCTTAGACCGAACAATATAGAGCAGGGAGGTTTGAATGCGCTTAGCTGGGCCCCCTTAACACATTATAACCACGGATTTTGGAAACTACAGAACTACGCGGAGATATGGCAACGGGGCGAGCGTATTTTTATATCTGTTCTTTGGTATTCGCTAGCCATATTCTAAAAATTGACTCTATTCACAATTGTCAATATGAACGAGGCCTGATAAACGTCCAGAACGAGCAACTGCTCAGACTGATGACATGCTTGACGGCCGGACCTTAGACCATCTTTGACACCGATAGGAGGGTTTGTTTCGGGGTCGCATTTATCATAAACGATCATTGGAGATTAGTCAACTAGAGGAAGCCCGGTACAGATATCCGTGGCTTGCTGCGACAGTGGTAGTAGAAAGTCATTTCGCAAGCTGGGAGGTTTACGGGTTACCAAAGCTTTGGAACAACTGAACGACATTGTTATCCCATTGGGTAACCCTATCAACTGAAATTGATCGCCTCTCTGACGTCTGTGGCGATCCTAAAGATATTTGCACCGCTATTAGTTCCACGACTGGCGAGCTGCGCTATCATAAGACCGTAGTAGGCAGCACATACCGCGTAGAGACCTAGAGGAGTCGGCGGGAGGAAATGTCAACCACTCCTACGCTAAGACATGAGGGGCGCCGCTACTGACGGAGGCAATCTAGTGGCAAGCAACGCGGGGACGCTCTTATATATATGGGTGTCGATCGGACACAGAGTGACTCTACGTTCAACGACCTTGTACAAAGATTTTCATCTTAGGCCTCAATAGTGGAGGTTTAAAACTGAGGGCGCATAATCGTTCCCCGATTAGAAATAATTACATTTCTGGCAGCGTAAGAGTAGTTCATAAAATCCCTTCGCGTACGGACTTGACGAGGTGAGTGCTTACGACCGAACGTAACATTCTGGGCTTCACTCTACTTCGAACACCCGCTGGGACTGAGATACACCAACTTCGCGGGGTCTTAAAGACCCGTTAACGACGGCACTGGGTTACTGACGAATCCGTCTGATGGTTCGCGTTTAGGCGATAGATTTATACGAAACGCGTGTAGTATTCAGCGGAGATGCGTCGTTTTCCCTATTCCCCCTGGGAGTATGAGAGTCGCTATCTAAGAATGGGTAATGTTTCGATCAATGCGGCGACGACAACATGTCTATAGTCAAAAGATATGCTACGACGTAGTTCGCTCACGTTCTCAGGTAGCCTTTACTCTTCATCGATCTCCCTCAAATGATTATGATAAGCTCCTCACAGGATTAACGAGTGCCTTGTAAGCGTCTTTGGGTATGTGGCCTTCGTTCTGACCGAACGTGGGGGACAGAGTTACGGCTGCCATATATCACACGTTCTCTCCCGCTGTGATCGCTGACAGACCGTCCTCGCTTGTCAATCCCCGCTAAGGCTGTTTACAAGCTGAGCCACCCTTAGTACATCCCTGTGTATCTGTATCAGTCTTAGTTAGTAACCAATTTTGTGATCGGCGCAACAACGACGTGAGGAGGACCACCACCCGACTCGTTCCTACTTACGTTACCTGGAGCAGCTAGCTGAAGTTTGATCTTCTGTATGCGGTTAATACGGCAGGCGACCAAGGGAAAACGCATTGTTATGGTTCTCGACGCCGAGGGGAATAGTAGAGTGTGTTTTTAGCACCTTACGAATCCGCGCTCCTATGAAGGACTGACTTGACTCCCACGCCAATCCTCGGAGCTTTCCCTACGAGACTACAAATGTCCGGAGAGACGTAGTGTGCGAAGTGGTTGCACGCAAGTGGATAATAGAGTCATTTTGCGCGTGAATGACTCACCGACAGCATATGGCTGGGTAATTCTTCAATGTAATATGAGATAGGAAGCGTATCACTGTTATACGAGAAAGCTGTGTGTCCAAGCGTGGACCGACGGGTACAGTGAATCCGAACAAGCGTACGGCGCCATGGACAGGTAATTGAAGGGACCGCAGAAAAGTCGGCGACTTGTGCTTGGGAGATGCTTCGACCAGCCCGTACATGTAATGCTATTGATTTGCGCAGCTCTTATTCCTTTCTAACCAGGCACCGTCATACACATTGGCTGCTCTGCTTAATCCCCGCGGTGTGGTGGTCAGTTCAGGTTCGCATGCATACCCCAAAGTGATCCCAGCCGGCATTATGAGTCCGAAGCAAGAAAACCAGGCTTCTATGTTTTGCAATAGATGTCCTCTTGGTAATCACTGTTTGAACACTGTCGGTCCGTCTTTAAGCCAGCATATGGCGTCGGGTGTCCATTTTTCCTCGAACCGAGCTATTAAGCGCGCTTTGCTAGTTGCTTAGCGGAACACGCCGTCATCGGCGGCTGCCACCAACATCTAGAGATCGTAGCTGCAGGAGGTTGTAATGTGGATTGCGTCGGTCCCAGCCATCGATCATTAAGTCAGATTTTGTCTTTCCTCGTCCCTTTCTAGAGATAGAAGGAACAGCGGAGAGGGCATCACAACGTATCAATGCTCCGCGCATGACCACAGTTCCGCACGGTGCCCCTGTAGGCAGAAGGTTGCGATCCATCACGGGTGGATCATGTCAGACTCATCCCACAAATCCAAGAATAACTATTCAACTCTATGTCAACCGGTCAGCAGTTGCAATGTCCCGAAATCCCTGTCCACATAGTCGTAGGGTTCCCTATTTCTAAATAGGGACGAACATCTAAGTCATGTATACTTGGAATACTATTGTAAATTTGTTGGTTGAGGTATGCACACTTAATGAAGCAGGATGTTCACTGGTCGTTTGCACGCTCAGGTCGGAAGGGAATTACCAACAATCCAGGGAAGTACTCTTGTTCGGTCAAGTGAAGGCCGAGTATCCTGCATGAGTATGTAGTGGAAGCATATAGGTCAAAACTCGTTCCAGGGGATTGGAAATTGTACGTATTTAATGTGCCGGGCCTCTTCGATAAGTCTACAACCCCCGAGTTAAATTTGGGCTTATCAGGGTCGGAGGCGTTGTCCCAGGTGTTTAGACAAGGTCGCATCTCTCAGGAGTCGAGAGTAAAAACGGAGGCCTTAAAGAGCTGCGATCACGCCGAGTTCCTTCATGTAAGGACTCCCTGAGTCCTTCGTTGGTGTACCCAGGTAAGATCGCTTATGCTACGCTGATCAACGTGAGACCTCCAGCTGGGTGTATATACGAGAATATAGGGTCGCAAGTCACAGCCTGAGAGTCCAATCGTCTTGGCCACTCGTCCGTTGTTACTCCGCCGCAGCGTATAGAGCTGAAAGCTTGCCCCGCCCCTCCTCACCATTAAGCGTCTGCTCGCGTTTGATCGGAGAGGCCGCCGCGCGACGCGAGTAGCCCTAGGTCGCACCCCTGAGCGTATCCTCTAATATCTGAACGTGACTCGGTCTGGGAATGCTCCTAGACCCAGTTGATAACCTTCTTGCGTGAACCGTAGGTCGCCGTACAACAATCGCGATATAACGCCCTGATAGGCCTACCACACACGATCTCTCGTTTATTCTATAACCGTTAGAATTGGGGAGCGTACAGCGATCGGCCAGACGTTGGGGGAGCCTAACTTCTCCCTGGATTGACGTCGTGGACCAGGCTCAATCCATAAGGCCTCATGTGAGAAGGTTAATGAGTGTTTACGAGTGAATTGGGCGATCAGCAAACGGTTGTGCCAAATCGTAGTTCGATGCACAGATGGTGCACGCGCGGTACGCAGGGAAGATCAATGAAAACGGCCCGTCACTGCCGCCCAGTATCGATAGACAAAGGAGAGTGAGTTCCTCGTATTATTTACGTAGTCTGAGCTTTTGCGGAAATAAAAAGTATCCTCCTCCGGCTGTTGCTGCTGTTATGCAATTCACCAACTCTTTATACTGCCCAACGCTCTTCCATGGCATGCTCCGGGGGAACAATGGACCTGGCTTAATTAGAGCGTAGCCGATGCATACCGTCACCGTGGTGGGTTCGGGCATTCTACGTTCGTATTACTGTAGTGGGCCGCGCCACAGCTGCACGTTATGGCCTAAGCTTAAATGTATCAACCTGATGACGGTCAGCATGTAACACACTTACTCGCACGCTACTAGAGGACAGCGTCAGGCCGATCTCTCGAGACTGAACACGGTGGCCTCTTTACGCAAACGAATTAACTGATCTCGCGGACCTGTTGCTCGAGTCATACTGACTTATCAATATACCTCCCGACTATATGGGGCAGACAGCATCTACTTCTCGTGTGATTTCCCAACGTAGCCGGTTATGTTTACCGAGGAGAAAATCAGCGACCTTCAAGGGGAGGCTCTAAAAGGCTCTGGGGACCGCGACAGACTGTGTGACATATTACTGTTGCTGTCCCGGCTATATAAATCTTCACTGCGCCCATGAAAGCAACCCGGCCGCCCGGGTTAGATCCCAGCCCATAAAGTGCCAACCTATAAAGCAGAAGACTCCCCGGAGAAAATACAATCTCCTGGCTGGATCGAATGGGCCTAGCTCGAGCAGTATTCGCCGCGGCCGCGAAATCTCACCATCATACTCATATGTAGCCTAGGAGGTTTTTCCGTGCGGATACCTAATTACATGATAGAGAAAGTGGCGGCACTCGGACATTCAAACCGAAAGGCGGATGGAGATTCGACAGATGGTTACTAGGTACAAACTGGTATCGAAGTCCTAGCAGCGGCGGCTCCGTAACCTGTGCTACGGACTAGAAGGTGTCAGGGGACCGAAAGATGCTAAGGGTCTCCTCACGATGCCGGCTCGGATCTCGTAGACAAGCCGACATATGAGGTCAAGCCGAGAGGCCCAACCGGTGTAGGCTGCTATATACCTGTACAGTCAGCCTAGACTGTGTTGAAGCTGGTTCAAGACTGCCCCAAACGACGGCTATGCACCGACTGCTATATCACCTAATTTCTTTCACAATGTGGGACATATTATATCTGTAGGCCTGGATAGCGCGGCCCATTCGAGATATTGTTACGTACTTATGATGGCTCCCGCGTTCAAATCGATACGGCCAAATCGTGTCCGGGATTGTTCATTCATTGCTTTCGGCAGGAGCACACGCAAACTATCTCATCTGAGCGAGATCTCCACTTCGTCTCGATGGTGCAACTCACATGTCGAGTACACCTTCAAACCAAGACGATCTTGTTAAGCGTTGACAAATAACGACGTGTCTTACGGTTTGCCAGGCGCTGTGGATAGTACTATACAGGTTGGACTTAACCCGAGACGCTTTTTATTGCTGTCTTCCAAGTGTCTGGCATGGTACTAGGAAAGGCAGGCGTCTACGTGTTTTTGGACACAATCCGTCTACGTCGTACACGAAAAAGAGGCAAGGAAAAAGCGCCCAGTCCAGAGCAGAATCCCATAAAGTACGTCGTATACTTACTCTTGTCGGGGAGTCCTTCGTGGGACGGGTAGTTATGTCTACATGGGCTGCTGCTTAACGGGTATCGGTACGCGCCGGCGAGAGAGAAGTCGCGGTTAAGCCCGTTCCGTCCCTTATATAGACTTCCAACCAAAACAAAGCAGGGTTCCCATTCTCTTCATTCGCGGCTAGCTCTCGGCAAGTTGCTACACGCGGAGGTGATTTTTGAGAATGACGAGCACTAGGGTGAGCCAAGGTTCACCGGTGTAGAGTGGGGGGGCTACGAAGTGGTTACGCGTGGTTGCCAATAGTCCCACTTGCGACCCTGTATTCGTCGTCCCAGGACTAGTAGGATGGACACATACTACTCGGAATGGGGTCTCTAAAACTATACCCGTTGGGAATCTATGAGGAGAGCAGACTTCTAACGCGCAATTTGCTTATCCCATACATTAAGCGAAAGCGTTGTACAATCCCAAAGTCTGTGTGGGAAGCTGCGAATTCTACTGCCTGGTGAGTCTCAAGAACATTTCCAAGGATACACTAGGACTTGGCTTCGGAACGGAGGTAATTGAGAGCAAAGTCGATACACCCAGCCGCCCGAGGCAGGCAAATTTGGGGATTCAGTCTTTGACCCTGCAGTAAGAATTGTCTCGAGTGCACTGTTGGCCGGTCTTGACGCTGAATTACCATACCTTTACTCGCCACGTATGAACTCTTATCTAGTGGTGCAGAATGTCAAACGGAGGGCGTACATGGGGTAGCAGAGATGCGGCGTCGCCGTTTGACTCTGAAATCATGGGCCATTCCTAGCGGGGCTATGTGAGAACTGGTGAAGCGGTGTTTCCAAGGGATAGATGATAGTGATCACATTCAGGCGGGCTCGCACATATAAAGACCAGGATATTCGCTAGGCGCTTGGCTCAGGTTCGGCGCGAGTGGAGAATAAAAGAGAAGTGCACTCAGTCGTGTGCATTCTTTAAGCCATCGTAGAGCGCTAGTACCCATTAGCAATTTTCAGTTACCCTGCTCGGCGGCGGATATCACCTTTCGATACTTTATCACAAATAAGCTATGTATCAGAGCTACTAGGGATCCGTATACCGACCCAATGCAAATACCGAGAAGTTACCGCCACAGCGGCGGCTGAGGCCTGGGCCACTTCCATCGACTATATGGGGCCACAATAGGACAATTACTCATGTAGGACGCCCCTATTCTTTAACGACAAGGATGGTAGTCAATACTATGACAAATCACTTCATTCTTAGACAGTGGTCCTAGGGTTGGAGTGGTCCCGAGCTGGTAAACTTGGCACGAAAATTCGGTGAGGGCGTCGGAGGACTGACGGCCCGCTGCCTCGTCCTCAGGAGAGGGCTCGATGTTTTACCCCTCGAATCAAGCTTACGCACCGTTTACTGCACCTGCAACTAGCGGGGACAGCCGCTGCTGCCTAGAGCTAACACCCGTTCAGCCCATGTCGATCTACTACTAAAACCTAAAGGAGTGTCAGTCTGCCAGGATAACTTTACGGCACCCAGGGTCAATCCCTTGCTCTGTCACCTGAATACGAGCAAGATTGGATATTAATGACATAGTCGTGATGAATATTGTGAAGCCGAGGGTAATAATCATAGAAAGCGGGCCGCAGACTATCCGCCTGCTACCAACAGTCATGACTAGAATTCCCTGCGAGCCGTGTTCTGTAAACCACTTCATGGAAGGGCCAGTATCCGCGTTCTATGGTAGGACGGTGACGTGCGGCCAGTTGTACCATGCCTAAACGCAGCATGGAGATTTTCCCCTGTTGTGTTATAATATAGTTGGAATCAATCTCCGGTGGATGGTACTCCTACCTCTAGAATTGTCTAAATCGAGCACTAGTGCGTACAGGTTCCTTTTACAAACCTGACCCCAGGAAGGTACCTCACGCTTCAGTGCTTCAGAACGCTGCCGGATGGATGACGGCTAGCTGGTAATTCAAAATCCAGTCTTTCGCCGCGGCCCACCAGAACATAGCTGCACAAAGTCGGCCACGCATGATCGCAACCGTCGACTCCTCTCCGTACGACTCGTACGGGAGAATGGGTAGGTCCCGCCCGAGATCAGTTAGACATCGACATAATACTTTTCTTTGTAAGAAGACAGGACCTCCACAGAAACGTCCATAGGTCAATCGCGGCTGCCCGCGAATACGGGCCGGAAATACTTGTATATGAAGAAGGCGCACGGCGCCCTTAAATGTGAATGATTGATTGATAGCTTATCCTACCCCGGGGCAATCTAACCAGTGAAGCGGCTAGCTAGTTCTAATAGGTGTTAGGCAACTAATTTGCGTAGCGGGCGGAGGCCGTAAGATACTTAGCCCCTGTTTGTTGCGATATACTTGGTCCCACGATTAGTCACGAAACGCATTGACTTTCCGTAACTGAGTATATTGACAAGGAAACTTGGCATTGGATGTGCTATTCCAAACAACGTGTATATTCAAGAATCCAAAGAGCCTGATCTAATGTTCCCCAGGGAGGTCTGGAGAAAGTTTTTTCGAGGTGAGCTAAAGGTGCGCCGATCTCGGCGATGTTATTGACCTCGACGCCTAGTCGGCGGGGCCGCAGGTAAAGTATAAGCCCGTTAGATATTCATAAGTACCCCTAGTGATAAACTTGAAAAACATATAATAGGGACACCGCGTGAGCTTTTTAGGATTTACCATGAGATAGTGTCGACCCATTCCCATACAGCGAATCATCTAACACGGATGCTTTTACTATCTGAACTGGTTAACGTCGTGATACAGATATCCCGCTTCGGGCTACTTCGCCGCTGCAGCATCTATTCCGAGCCAGACCTTCCCGGGACAACTTCATTGGACTCGAAAACTGTCTACCATCACTCTTTTAATGAAGGATCCACCCAGACACCGTATAACGGGTTGCATACATCTCCTAGTTGGGCTGACGACCTTTCAAGGATCCGGATTCTGTGGGAGCCTCGACATGAAAATTCGATCCGTACGCCATCCTACGCATTTTAGAGGTTTGTTTATTCTAGCATAGCGATATCGCCTAGACGGGCCTCGATGTTAAGAGCGCCAAAGCAATTAATCTACAAATCTTACGTTTTCCGGGCATACATTATTTTAGTTGCCGTGCCTACTCAACAAAGGACTTGCAGCAGCTGAGGCTTCAAAGATCGGCTCAGATCAGTATAAGTGCCTCTCGACGAGCGTTTAGTAACTAAGAGTGACACTGGCTTGCAGCTGATAGCTCTTGGACGAACTACAGAATATGTAGAGAATTACGGCTCTGTAATCTATGACTCTTCCGAGGCCGTAGTGGACTCAAACGAACGTTACGTATGCCCGTAGGGCCGCCTGCGAAGCCGCGTTAGAATTCTCTGGTTTTTTTGTCTACAAGCCCTCGATACACGTCTACGTAAGAATTTGGGAAAGGCCACGGATAGAGGAGAGAAATATGGATCACCATTTCCAAGCCATAGCGCCGATACAAGTAGCACGAACTTCACAGGTTTAAACGTGAACCCCCTGACCGCACAAAGGGTCGAAGTTAATCAACCGGACCCTAGTGGGATACGTTCCCCACTTTGTGTACCAATCCCACGTTATTGCATCTGGTTATTCAAAAAACGCGTATGAATATAATTCCTGGGTTTCGCGGGGGCCCTGCTAAGCATCTATAGCCTTCGTGCGCGCTTAAAATTGAGGTCAACACCAAACTCTAAAATATTCCTCTGACTCGATCGCACGGGGGGCCATGCCTTCAACGGAAAGAGATGCCACTTCCGCTGAGTGTCGTAATGCGTGTTGAGGCCGATTAGTACTAATGATCCGGTCCCGTGAGACGGATTGATGCCCCACGATTGGATTACTTTCCCGCCCTTCAATCGGGGATTTACTACTTTAAGCCCGTTCGGGGTTACCACTCGGTATGCTCGACGAGTAGGCCTGGCGACGAGGTCAGCCGTTGTGGACCGACGCCTCATCTTAGCTGCCGTTATGAGGGGTTATTCAAAAGATACATATTTCAGGTCAAAGAGTGAAGCTGTAGGGCAGCAACCTGCGGATGGCCTTTCTCCAGTTTCAATGAGAATGAACCGACGCGACCCTGTCCTTGCGGACTGTATTGCTTCATTGCGCCGTCCGTCTGCATCCAGCCTACATGATGCGCTGCAGTCGGGTGGATATAAACTAGTCTAGACATTATAGACGGCTATAACAAAGTACCTCCTCACCAGATGAGGTCAGATTGAAAGTATCTTATTGTCTGTGACAAGACTACCCTCCACTAGATCTAATTCTATGCTCCACGCATCATGGATGAAAGGTCCCATTAGGACAATTCTTGCCTCTCCGATCGTGGACTTCCCCGTAGCGACGATACCGGTTGGTGATTAGGTACCTGGTCCATCCGAGGCACTTGCGAAAGCCTAAAGCCTCCTACAGCTTAATTCTTCCGGAGGCTATATCAGGAACCATGCTAGCTGTGTTGTGACTATTGCCCCGAGTCTTCTGGCCTACGTGGCTCTATTGTCGGTGTTTTCAGCGGACAACATTGCACACAACGCGGCATTATTTTTTTTTGCCATACACCATTATAGCGCGCGAAATTCCTCCCTTGATGGTTGTAGAGAGAAGTCTGTTTTTTCCTTGAAGGTCTGCACACCCAACCTTTTTCCGGCGTTCACGTTTTAACTTATTTACCGTTATGTTGGTCTACTGATAGAAGGTCACGTCATTCTGTCTCAGCGAGAACATACAACTATAATAGCCGAATAATCTGTCGGAGCTTCGGTAGTGCGTGTCCGCTTAGCGACGCAAATAGTGGACTTCGAGATATAGGAACCTATCTGGTATTGCCAGAACCCAGTTTAGGCTAAAGCTGACTGAGATGGATTCATGTAGACATGACCTGTCATTTCCAACTAGCCACGTCTATAACGGGCCAACTTACTTTGACGAGAAGATCACCCTAAGCTCGATCCGATTCCCCTTCACGATACCCGCGAGGACTACCAAGTCCGGAGAAAGCGACCTCGCTAAGCGGGATCTGAGTCCATACGGCACGAACTTGGTCGGCGTCAACCCCGACTTGAGTAAAACTGCGAGGCCAATTCTCACCGTGTAACAGCGGTACGGTTCCGTGAATTTTGGTAGATGACGAGCTTAATGGAACTTCAAGCTCGGTTCCAGGTTGGTAAGTATAAGGTTCATCAGCCTTCTCACCGCAGGGGTCACCAACACGGCACTTCAGGTATGGATCATGCGCTTGGATTCTTCTGATCATTGTTTCGACGATTAGTTTTTGCTTTATAGTCGATTAGCCTATGGGGATCGGACCGGTTGGTGCATTGGTGATAGTGAGAATTCAACGAAATTGAGACTAAAACGCGAGTGTAGTCAACGGGCTATAATAAGCCGGTCGATGATGAGAAGTCTCGCACAGAGCGTCTGGGGTGTGTCCATGTATATGGTTGGCATGACATACTGTAGACTAATCAGCGCTTCTTACACTAAAAGTATTACTGTCGCTGCAAAATAACATGAGCGTATCAAGTGGTGTTATGTTACTGAGTCCTACGGATGGGCGGGGCATATATGTGTAGACACGATACATACTACCTATGATACATTGAATAGAGTAGCGTCAGTCCACGCCGACGTGGGTCAGCTTACTTCTCGGGCGGCTAGTCAACCTCCATAAAATGTGTCTGAAAACAGAGGCCCCAGGCGTTCACTACGGCATCCGAAGTGTGCGTACACAGCGTTGGCAGCATAAAAGGAACTTCTTCCAGATATGACCGAAGATGTCCGAAGCGAGAAAACTTGAGTTCCACCCGTAAACGGAACTGGCAATGCTCAATACAGCAGAGAAATCGGAACCGATCTGATCGCTTCCTCTTCTCTTACTGTGTCCTTAAAATTGTTCCGTAATGAATGAATTAGTGAGGCACGAAATATCATGGGACGGGTGGTATATTGGCAGCGCCTTGGATGATATTCTCGAGCCAGACGTTACTATCAAGAAAATGACGCGTTACTGAGCCTGATTACCTACCGCCGTGACAGGAAGATTTCATTCGAATGTAGAACAATAGAAGTATGTCGATCGGGTCCACCATTGCTAATCTTCATTTACCTGCCTTACGTAAAAGCTTATATTAAGTTGTCGAAAACACGTCCTCACCATAGATTTTTGTCTTTCTAGTGGATGTAGGCCAGCTTCACCTCCCTTACGCAAGCCCTGTAACCTTGCACCACCTACTAGACCTACCGAAGGTGTTAAGCGCTGGACCACGCGGCGGACGGCAATTCTATCTCGGTAATCGAAAACGCGGCACGAACACTCAGCTATCGAAATAAACCCCATACCTTTAAATCGGCGATGAACAATAATACCCAGAATTAAACGGGCCAGCCACTGGACCTGAAGGGGGAGGTAATCCTCTTGTATCTAATGTAAGGAGTGACTTAGTGGGACTCAGTACAGTAATCTTGTCCAAGGCCCGTCCTCAGGCAAACGCGCCTAAAACTTCGTCCTGATCGTTGGTAATCTTTGTTGATGAGGAGATTGGAACAACTCAGCGTCACAAAGACCGATAGATACTAGGCCGAGTCCTACTCGGGTGTCGGTGCAAGACGTACTAGTTCTCTCTGAGATGGAACCTAAGCCTCACCGTGAAGCTTACTAGGTGCTACCACGGTGCAGGAGATCTCTGGTTGACGTCATGTTGGCTGTTACGCGCTGATGTGACGCGAAGATAAGTTCGCATGCTACCTCAAAATACGGAACTTGACACTCCGGGTGTACAAGTACCTATCTTAACTCCATACTCAGTAGCTAACTGTGGATGGAATATAGAAGCTCTTGTGTCCTACTTCCAGACAGGACATGGTTATCGCTCTGTAGATTGGAAATTTGGACGAGCTATTGATTCCATAAAGAGTGACGTAATCTGTGTGCTATCCCTCCCTCTGCATCGGCCTGCGAACAACCGAAAACGTGTATGGCTGCTTGAAACAGATTGCTGTCTCGCGGTATGTGGTAGTGACGACATTCATGCATCAATAATCAGCTGGCAGATCGTTTTTGAGGAGGCTAGGGGCCCAAGAAGGAACATCCGCGGTAAGCGCACTATCGACGTGCTTCCCCCTCCCACGACGATAACACGGTGTGGGGCTGATGATACCCATTTTCCCTCATAGAAAAATCCGTAGCCAAGGAGAGTTAGAATACGTCCATTACAGTACGATTTGAGGCTAAAATAGTATCTGGTGATAAACGAGGTTCGCGGGCAAAAAAAAGCCGAACTATCAACTCCCGGACCAACGAGCGATCCTGTAGTCCAAGACAGATATACCGCCGCCGTTGGATCCCACAGATTGGAAACATCTTTTGCCCATTATTGGGCACAAGCGCGCCTCATTAGCGACAGATCCTTGTAGTGAAAGCAAGCAAAGAGTGCAGTAGGTTAAATGGTGTGGGTGAATACCGACTCCGACGAAATGAAGTTCAGAGCTAAAATTTAGTTCTAAGCAGCGACCTACCACTGGAAGCATCTCCTCGCGAGCGGCATGTAGGTAGTAGGGATCTCCAGCTCATACCTGGTGGACTGGGCTCGGGTCGATCCCAGCACGATACCTGTTTATAGGGAACAATCTCTCACGTCCCTCTGTATATGATAGGAGCTTGATAAAGGAAAGCGAAAACAGCAACGCGTAGCGGAGACAGGTCTAAAGAGTGCCGCCCTGGCCTTGCCGAGGGTTCAGTAGGCATATTAACGGGTGCCAGCCACAGACGTACAGAACTGAACAGTATTCGGACCAAGGAGTGCGCCTATGGTACAGGTGACGTTCTCGAAAAGACAACTCGCTAAGGGACTCGGCGTTTAATAGCGCTTCACTTGCACCGGAATTCTAACCAAGCAAAAACCCGCAATTACCTCGGGTAATGTCTGACGATTCTGTTTCATTCTGTACAGGCTGTCCAAAAGAACAAACGTAAAGTTTCGTTAAGATATATCGTTCTAGTTGTTAGGCTTCCCAAGGAAAGATAACTTGAAACCAACTAAAGAAAGCCCGTACGATACTGTCGCCAGAGCCAGAGTAGGACGGATCCGGTTACGATGCGGTACGTGGCTATCTTAGAGTGAACTCACTTGATGCCACCACGCGCCGTGGTATCCACCTAAGAGGTATACTAATCCTGTTTGAATCTCTACAGGTGAGTAGCGTATAGACCTGCAACAGCCACTGGCCCCTTCGGGACTTCGAGATTATTTGCCTCCCGACCCTGGAGAATAAGCTATGTGAAGAAGAATGGGTGAGCCGGTCGGAGCCATATACCGTCTTGGCTAGTTATTCAATTAGACGCGGGACTACCATGTCACCGTAAAAGATACGACTAACTAACGACATGAGGTTAGTGGCTGGTATACCCAATTCAATAGATTTTAAGAAAGGATTACTCTTGCGCCGATTGATACGTAGACTTGCTTGAAGTCGCAAATAAAGCTTGACTTAAGACAGTGACATATAACAAGCTGCATTTTGCAACGCTTATTCCTTAGTGCTCTCTAAGCCCTTGATTAACATACGTTACAATTCTAAGAGTACTATTCACATACTTTTGGCAAATGAATTATCGTACACAACCGTGCCGCAAGCTACATGGCCAATTTGCATTATTGCAATCCGCAAGGTACCGGTGCCTGAACACCTGACATGTGCGACGGCTGCATTCATATAGTGTACTAGGCTCCCAGTTTGAAGGAAGTCCCCTGCACATAAGGGTAAATCACAGTCAGAGTTGTATATAAAAAAACACCTCGAAAGCCATAAACCCGCAAGGAGGTAGCTTGTTAGGAAGAAACGGTATATCAATTGCGGCGAGGCAGCAAGTTTGTCGAATGACTAAACAAGTAGCAATACTCTGGTGCATACCAGACTCGAACAATAGTAGCTGCGATCTTGATTAGATCAGCGAACTACTCTGCGTCAGAACCACCGCTTCTTAGCTTTGTAGATAGTGTAACGTAGTGTCCAATTGCTTGCACGTTTACCACCGCCTAGCCTTCCCCGTCCCATCACCGCGTACTCTGTCCCGCTACGAGCGGGGCAGTTGGTAAAGTTACCCTTCAGGTACCGCGAGCTCACAGCCGAGCCAACTATCCCATTCGTCCGTCATAAAACAGAGATTCTTAGTTTCACTACCGGTACCGGAGTAACGACGACAGGAGACCCGCCGCTCGCTCGAATCAGATATATATGGTAGCATGGTCGCTACACGTTGCAAGGAGGCGGTACGGGCGACAATGGCTACTCAGGGAAAATCCGACTGAGTCACTCATCAGCCATCACAAGGCATCACCCTTGCCCATGGGCCATATTAGAGCGGGCTGAACGCAGGCATTTACTATACCGTGTCCACAGGATTCTTAACTCCATGGAGGGGTTATTAAGTTTGCCACTACATAACGCGCCCGTGTGCTATCGGTAGCAATCCCTGCGACGGCAGTTATAAACGAGTGGGGAGCCAGGTCCCGTTAAGGAAGCACATTGTAGACGGTAGGGTGGTACCGCCAATCCTAGCCCAGATGGTCCAAACAAGCGAACCAGTGGGATTACCACATTTCCCATTATGGTGTTTTGAATGGCCGGGATTGCTCTGGGGATCCCGCTTAGCTCGGCGATGGTAAAATTGACAGAATTTTCGCGAACGATGTTTTGGATCGCGCACTCCTAATTGCAGAGCTTCACCTATTAATAGTGCAGCACTGAACAACTGTACACAGATGAAGGCCGAGTTCTTGGGCCTCGTCCGAAAGAAACCAGTGGGTAGAGCAGCGTACCATTGTACTGTCATACTAAATCGGCTGACTCTCCGAATGGCAACCTACCTCAAAACTTACAACTCAGGTATGAAGGTCATATGTAAGCGTGGATTTCAGCTGGCTTCTCGAAGCGAAAGCCGATCGAGATCCCATGCGAGACCTCTACTGGTCGGATATCAGATGTCTACTTTCAGCGACATACCTTTTCGTGCTTGCGGACTCCTCACTCTGACAGTCAGGTTCCTTTGGCGGGACGCTTAGGCTGATGCACAGGCTGATATGAAGCTGTCTCAGGCAGGCAAAGCATGGACTACCCCCTAGATGCTCCTTGGGCACTTTATCTTTGAGCACGCTACGACCGTTCTACCGATAAAGCCCTTGATATTTAGTTGGCAACGGCGGAGCTGTCTACTCGCCAGGAGCTAGACGCTAAAGGTCTCATCGCCTGCCCGAAGCGGGCCTTACCCAGGAACTCGTTATTAGTGAAACGTACGGGGGCTGTGACAACCATGTCCGGGTATAAATTACTGCGAAGTGGTTCAATGGTAATTTAGATCGCTAGTTGTCACTGAGGCCACTAGCTGGATCGGGGCTACTCCGCTACGCATATGACTTGGATGTTCTAACACGAGCGTTGGTTACCACCGACGTCACGCAGGTCAAGTTGTAAACGATGCGAGAATGCGGTCTAGCGTGATGCACCCGTCTGTCTTTCTGTCAGCTACATTTAAAGAGTCTGCAGAGTGGAAATTGAGCGGCTAATAGTGGCGCGACTGAGCTTGCCTGCATCCGACTGACGTGTAGTTCCCACAGCTGATGAACTTCAGGTGAGGTCTATCCTAGTGCCCCGTAGACAGGGGAGTGGAAACCTCCCCGGTGGCAACGGTATTTCCCCTGGCCACCGTAGGATATGTATTAACTTCAATGGGATTACCCGTGACGTGCGCATGTATTCACACGGCAGTAAAGAGATACGTTCCAGAGAGGAGTCGGAATTTGGTACTCAATGCGGGGGGTAAATCGAGAAAGTGGCTTTATTCCGCCTTAGCTCGGAATAGTAGTCAAATCTTTCCGACAAAGCCAACGCGTAGGTAACTATGCAATGTGGGCTTCCAGTATCGATGCCGGACTAGAGTTTTGTAGGAACCTCGGGCGTGTGAATTAAAAAAGCAAGGAGTTGAGCCGATGTCCTTCGTAATCAGTCACAGACTGTTTGGCCACACTAACACATACCGACCTGTTCCGCTAATCTTTACGATCAGTGCGAGGGAGCGCTACTGTGTTGTCGACTAACCACTAGGTGAATTAGACGAGGACCCGCTTGTAGCGCATGTTATACACTGTGCATACTAGTTTATTCGACTTTTTCGGGGAGACCTGAATACCTTGAGAGCTCTGTTAGAAGAGCTGTTACGGAACGAAACGCCTATGAAAGACACGTACAGTGACTTCCCGATGGTAGGGAGGGATTAAGAATGACTCGTTAAGTGCCACCCTATTCCCCTTTAAGAGTTTAATGGTTCAGTTCATCGGGTTTGTGCTGGCTAAACTTCGGTGGCAGGGTGTTGGTCTGCTAAAAACCAGCAGTATTAGGGAGGCATAATCCTAGGTTGTGAGCGCCGGGGGGCGTTATTCGCGCGGCTATGAGCGCTGGAGCTCTATAACGACCAGAGGTAATGCGTATCCCTTCGTGACGGACGTACAGTCGCAGTAAGCGTCCACCTCGGAATACGAATCAGTCAATATTAGAACTCGGCTTGCCACCGATGAACTGTCAGGGGTAGATTAGCCGCAAACGGGATTTCCTCAAGTCTAAAGGATCCGAAAGGGAACATATTAAGGGCCAACGTACTACACAGAGAAAGTCTTCAAGATTTTCAATGATTGACCAGGGGTTATGAAATTTCTGGGCCGTGTAATCCCTTACTATGAGCGACCTAGATGATTCCTGAGTCTGAGCCCTGTGGCTCACGGCGAAGGGACGAATATGATCGTTACAGCTTTTGGTATGTTCGAGCGTTTTTTAAAGGGTCATTCGACGTCGTCCGATGGCCGTAAGTTCAAGCCCCTTTGTAATTCCTCGGAACATAGCGGAGAATAAGCCTGGACCGGCGACACGAGGAACGCGGATAAACTGAGCGGAAGGGGCCAATGATGGGCATTCATGGGTCCGTCATCTGCTGGACATTACCCGCCAGGTATTATGACGAATAGTGGACGGATAATAATGATGACATCTCAACCTGGGACACCGACAGTAATGCGCTCCTGTACTTCATAATCGCCTGGGCTAACATCGGTAGGTTGATGGTAAATAACCAATAGTCTCTATTGCCGCGCGTAGGGGACCTTCCTCAGGCGCAGCTTTCACTGGCTGGTGAGGAGGCGCAGCGCTAATGAATATCTCCTTTGAGTAATGATTATGATCTCAAACCCGGGTGTGAGAACACGGCGCCTTTGGTCATAGTAGATGCGCAATGATCCAAAATCACCCATAGATCCACGTGTGCGAGCAACGTGTGGTGGCGGTCTATCTATGAGCAGAGTGCCTATCTGCGATGCGGGATTAAAGAAATACCCGCTTACCCGTTTCTGGGATATACAGAACCGGCTAGGGAGTATCTAGTGATTGTCAGGCCATGTCAGTATAAAAGAGACAACCCTCCTGCTATGGAGGTGGTTTAAATTCAGCACTCGGAAAGTGTCGACTAGTTGCCAGCAAAATACTTCAAAGCCAATATTGCAGCTATGCAGTTTAGCGGGGATGGTTCTAATACGAGGCTCTTTTATACTATCGAAATGTTGCCAGACGGGATAGATATATACTAAGGTCAAGGCCCGTGTGGCGCGTAACATCCACTCCGGCTCAAACCAACTATATGGTAATGAAAATCATTAAACTTCTGAATGTAAGATTGGGACTAAAAGCGAAAGGATAGTCTGATAAGGAGAACTGAAGAGACATTAACATGCCGGACAAATAGCCTGGCTGGCAATATAACCGCCCATAAGTCCTACTAGTCGATAAGGGGCTATCGCGACAGACGGGGTACGGCGAATGGCGCGACCCGAATGGGTGCTCTAGCGCTCCTCCGATTTGATCACGCGACAATTGATTCTTGGGTGAGCGAATTGCCACAGGGACACTGGGGCAGGAGGAACTTAAAAACTAAATGAATCCGTGCGAGTCCGTGAGTAGCAGGATGACCTGGAAATATTACAAGCAAACGGTTATGAAATGCTCTGTTTCCGAGGTACTTAGCTTGGCTACGGCGTGGCCACGACGCAGGTACGGCGTGATGTCAGATTGCCTGACATTTTTGCTAATAGAGCGTTGCCGCCCTGACCTAACTTTATAAAGTAACAAAAAAACAGGCATGTTGTATTATCAGGTCACACGCTTAATACGTAGAATGAGATTAGTAACGAGTCGGTTCCTACGTCTACGCGTTTGGTGTAAGTTCAACCAAGATAGAGCGATACCATTGTAGATTTTTTCGATGGTTTCTGATGGAACTAGCTCAGCACTGTATAGCTAGTTGATCGGCCGCCGAGTTTAATCCACGAATTAATTTACGTGGAGTAGAGTATAACCACTAGGGTTATGTAAGAACGGTACACAATTGTAGAGTACAGTTATTGTCTGAAGTTGCAATGAAGAGGCCTTCACCATTCTAGTATCGTTTTGCAGACATTCTGAAGGTCGATTGGCGTATAAGTGCTGTGGAAATATGACCTGGCCACTTAAGTGGTACGACGAAATTCTCGACGATCTACCTACACCTGGGTAGAAACTTTTACCCTCTGGGTAAGCCGCCGCGTCGAAAGATCTCGGTTTCGTCAATGCACGATGACCAGCCTGATCAACCATAGCGTAAGCTGGTTTAGAAGCAACTCAAATAGCTACTCCTGATTACGGCTCGTCGGTGGGAGCGCTAGCCACGATTCAACTGGGCACCCGCCTGATTGGCAACCGGCGTAAACGGTAGGTTGGCCCGGAGAAGACCTCAAACGGTAACATGAGGGGCCGCATCTAGTGTGCTAACACTTACCTCACATTGGTATTATTGGAGTCGTACAGAAATGGAACGCGATCATGGGGACGGGACTACAACCGGATGAGACAGCCGTCACAGTAACTAGGGTGGGGCGAATAACCCTAGGAGAAGCGTGCGCTTAAAGAATCTAACTATACGACGCCTCTTGAATGGGTGGGTTTAATGGTCGTTGCCGCACAGGCCGACAGTAGGACTGAACGTTTCCCCTCTAGCATTACAGTAATCCAACTGTGGAGCAAGGCGCCTGAGTGTCAAATAGGCATAGCGCGCGACACTTCCCAAAAGGAGTAAACTGTTGTAATGTCCATATTCGCCCAGAACGGTAACGCCCGCAGGGTGCGTGGGTACAATGAACAAATCCGAATAAAGGGCCGGGCCGATGAATAACATACACTTGTATAAGCGCCATCAAAAGACTAGTGAGTAATTGTGGGTTAGGGCTTTTTACTTGTGTGTAGAATACCTACCATCGTATTCGTGAATCGGTAAAAACTCTCGACTCTGAAACATGCTAAACGTGATATCTACCAGCGCAGAATGGAGCGACCCATGTCCCCAGACACCCTAGTGCAACACGGGGTGTCGAAGTTCTGGTGCGAATTGATCACAACATAGGGCAAGCCAGGATTCGTCAAACCTTTCGCGTGGCGAACGCGGACGTGACCCTAATTGTATAGATTGCCCTTTGTCCGTGGCCACGAATAAGTCTGGATTATCTCAAAGCGTCGGGGCATCAATGTCGATGCCGTGTCGTTGGCGCATCGAAGTACATGTACATATTACGGTATACATAATCATAATGGGTAGAGAGTCCGAAAGGCAATGTGTTAATGCTCTTAGAGGTACCCCAACTGACCTAGTTAAGCGCCGGGGGACAGTATGAGTCCAGCGGCATACTGTATGAGGTTAATTACGGTTACCGGGTTATCAACGGCCGGTAGCATTTGGGGCTGACACAGTCTCCATACGTAAGCCACTCGCCGGAGCCTCGTGTACAAGTAAGGGTAAATTTATTATTCCTACTTATGGAGCTATCAATAACCGCCGGATCGCCCATCATCCGTCCCTACCGAAAATAACATGTTTATACACTGCGGGGCGCAAGTAGCCCGTAGGGAGAACACTCTAAAGTATGCTAAACCCCCATCACGATGCTTAATATGGGTTCCGCCCCTCAAGGCGTGGTTGGCGAAGGTTAACCATCGCCTGACCCTCGAATACTTCCCCGGAGACAGGTTAAGTCACAAGCGTATGCGATACGGCACTGAGGCCTACATTCGAAAACGCATGGGACCTCACTTTAGAGCGTATCAAGGGCTTTACCACGATACTATAGCGCACCGGCCGTCTGCCATTATCCTGTTAATAGAGCAACTAGGACTCGGCATACGCTGCTCACTAGCGTTGGAACCAGTCAGTCTTATAGGTCGGCTATATTGCGCACCCGATCCCACCTTTCCCACCTCCGAAGGTTTCATGTCAAGGTTCACTTCTACTCGCCCCATGCAGCTAAAGTTTCGGGTGTTGAATCCGCATTTCCAGTGTCATGCAAACGATGTAGTAACGTTGCAAGATTGCCGTTACGTATTGTGATTGAGTTAACCCCGTTTGCGTAGTACTTACAATAATCTTATAGTCACTACTCCGAGTGTACCAGAGCGATATCGGTATCGTTACACTCCGAAACCCCAGCCATCGGGTTCTATACAAGTTTGTACAGCGCTCTTTGTTTTTTACGAGCGGCTTTATTTGACCCAACTGGAGTCTATTCGACGATGGAAGTCGCTGGTGGCATCCCGCGGGCTCAGTCCCCAGCAGGGCAAGCATCACTGAAATTAATTGAAGACAGGCGCATTAGGGGATTAGTCTATCCACATACACCTATCATACAGCACTTCACATCGTAACTCAGTAACGATAATTAGCGGAACATGGAATCGGAAATTGCTCGAGTATACGTACTACCATAGACGTACGGTCGTCTTAATTCTTTGGTTCCGAGCGCGCAGGAGGCTCAGACATGCACTGGTAAACGGCCTTATGTTTTCCGAAGCCTATTAAGACAGGGAAGAACACCCCTAAGTCATGCCCTTCCGAAAGCTCGACGAAGCCCCAAAGTATCTGAACGGGCAGATAAAATGATGGCCCTAGTTAGGGTCTCGATATTATACACCTGAAGAGTCCGACCAGCAAACTTGAAGGGCGGTGTCGTTGGTAATTGTGCGAGTGTGGCACGACTTGGAACAGGCACTCAATGGATCTGATTCGACTGAATGGCCGGGTGCCGAGCGCTTCTAGAAGATGAACGAGACTTAGCTACGAGTCGGTAGTCGAATGACACTGGTTCCGGGTGCTGAGCCGGAATCCCAGGCTGGCGTGCTTAAGAAACAGACCACAGTAAAATACAGGTTTCGGGCCGCTCAAGGCGTTTGCGGTCAGAGGTCGTACGTCCGCTAGCACACACCTTCGGCAGTGGACGATAAGCAAATCTTGTTCAGGCTCAGGAGAAAAAGAAACAGCTCTGCAATACTGTTAGCAGACAATCCAGTAAGTCCTTCGTTAGCTTTGAATTTGACGGTCGTAGTGGCTGCACTTTTCGACGAGGATGCTCCGACTGCAGACCAATCTGGGTTGGCAGGCCACGGGTTATAGTGACGGACCATTAAAGCGCAAATATGGATCTTGTTCCAGGAATCACGGTTTCCCGCGTAAACCTAAGCGACGGCACACTGTCGCTCTTATGGGACTCCGCTGAACGACGTTTCAGTCTCAATGCTAGAATTTGATTACGCCTCCCATACCAGGCAATAGAAACCGAATGCTTACTCACGAAGCTCTAGTGTACTCGGAAAACACAACCCTACAGGTAGCAGAGAGACCGGGGCCGGGCGGGTCGACGTGGCGTATTGTGTCGAGGCGACATCACTCTAGCGCCTTCACTTTAGCGGCACATCCATCGCCGCGTCGAACATTTTGCTCGTGAAAGGATATACAGGATCCACGGCCACACATACCATCGTAGTACTGCATATAGTTTGCATTGCGTCTGCTCGATTAATTGATAAATCACCTAGATGGTGAGTAGGATCTTATTGTAAGGCCAACAGAGTGCGCTAGAATCTTTTATCGGGGCCCTCCCGTAGAGATCCTATCAACTTTGCTTACAATGACCACACTGGTTCGGACACATAGTGGCCAGTATTGTGGCCCCGCGAATGGGCAAGCCGACCAAGCACAGTGTCCCCACAGAGTGCTTCCGGGCCGCATCATGGTCATTATTGTGGGTCCCTCGAGGAACGGCCTAGAAACCCGTAGCTTGTAGGGACAAGCATGTAGGCTGTATTCGATGCGTCATTTGCTCCGACGATAGCGTCGGTCGTACGTGCGTAGTCAATTGGGTGACGTAGCCTCAGCCTCTCCGAGACGACCGGGGGAGCGGTAGGTCGTGCACAAACTGTGGGGTCTGTTAAAGGGCTTGGGGCAGATGCGGCGGGATGAAGGTGTGTGCCAGAAATTACAAGAAGACCACGTCCAATAGGACCAATTTTGTCCCCATAGCTGGGACAATCGCATTTGTCTCAAAGCCAGTTTGTGTGTTATGTTCCCACCAGTGTTCCCTGTCTCCCACTGGGTCTTGGCTACAAATGTGACTTTCCTAGATGCTAACAGTGAATAAGTTTGCACATGCGTTTAGATCTCGGAGTTAAGTAAGTTACGCATTTGAGGCCTGTTTAGGTATACCTATTGATGAGCGTAAGATATCTTTCAAACGCCCCCGGCACCTGCTAGGTTGTTAACGGGCTGTTCCATGTCTTACGTTTGACAAAGAGGGTTGCTGTCACCTGTTAACTTTGAGAATTTAGTCAGGGTTGTCGAATGGGACAAGCATTCGGTCACAGCGTTAGCTTTGCGCAGAAGACTATGATATTACCTTAGCCAAGAAGCGTCGGTCAGGCTACCCTTGTCAATGTTCCCTTCTGTTACGGCGATTGGTGTCGGTGATTGCGTCCCAGTGGGCAGAGCATGAAGCACAGTATTAGATCCATGCACGGTGGCAGGTAGCGCTCGTAAACGTATGGCTATTAACAAAAAGATTCCAAATCAGTTTGAATTACTCGTCGTCGGAGTCCAAGGTATCCACAGATAAAGTTTGACCTCATACTAAGGCTTGTCGGTAAATTATTGCCGGGTGTCGGCGTCCTTTATTTGTGTCGTCGAGCACTGTGAGCACACCTGTTCAATAAATCTGTCATACTTTTAAGGCTGTTCCTTGGAACGCCTGAACGTCACAACTTTAAGCGACACGCTACTATTTGCCGGTATATATTCAATGTGCAGGTGGAGATGATATTGGCGCAGCCGTAACTGCCCCGTACCACTAGCAGCGTTTCCGCCGTACTCCGCTTGACTTTCTCACTATGGTCGCCCTCGTGAGCTCCGTCGTGATGGTGTAACTGGAATTGTCACAGAACTAACGTCGAGTCAGCTTTCACGTGACCGATGTGGATAATGTGAGCCCAAAGGACTAGCGTAGCGGTCAGAGAAAAACGCTGTGAAATATACTTGCGACAAAGTGAATGGGCCGTTAAGACGCGATGGGGACCTGTCATGATAGTAATCAATCTAAGCTGTTGCAGAGAGATTCGTTCCGTATGCAATGAACAGGATTTGTTTCCTGTACCGGGAGTTCGCTGTGTTCGCTGGTTACCCGCTCATAACAATGGGTTTCGTTCAGAAGCCCCCCAAACAGCAATAGGCGGGGGCTTGCCTGCTTTCCACGAGGGGCTGATGGAGGTGAGGAAGGTACTATTAGTCTGAGTACTGTACTGGTATCTTGACTATATCAGGTGTCTAGACGCAAAGTAGCCTGGACAAAAAGGCCACCATCTAAGAGACGGGAAAAAAAGTATTCATGTTTCTCAGACTGAGACTTGAGGTAGAGATGTCCGCAGCGTTAGTTGTGTCTCGATCGAACCACTCGTCGCCGGTGGGGAGGCACCAGACATGGCTATCTCGGTCAAACTAATGCGCGCCTCGTTATGTGTGAGGAGACGATACAGTTCTCAATTCCAAGACAATTGGCGGAAACGAGCAACTAGGGACCTAAAATTGACTCGCCACATTCGTCGCCTTAACGCGGCAGGACAAAACGAGGCTATACAAAGGGAAGGCTATGGAATGAGAACGGTGGTACGTAGACCTCGGCTGCAATGATCTAAAAATATGTGATAACACTAAAACCGTTTGGCGGACTCGGCATACCACCTTTATACAAGCCGGGTATACACCGACAGAATTCTAGATGCTAATGAGACAGGGCCCGCAAAAGACTCACGAGATTAGGTCAGCCCACGAACTGCTTATCCACCATTCCTAATTATAGGATGATCTTCTTCATTCTACTGACTGTTGGTCACCCCGTCGACTCTCCAAGTTTCGCCGCCAGAGCCCCCATAGAACAGAGTGGTAGTGCAAATAAGTTAGAATTTCTGATAGCTGTTCTCCGCAGCTAAAACAGATATATTGGAAGCACTGATCCTATCTTTCGCGTAGTACGCGTCATCTGACGCTGGCCCCCCCATGGTTCAGCCATATGCCAGTGGCGAAGAATTCTTTTTAAACCCTGTCCACTCCGGGCGGCTTATAGGGGGAACGGCAATGTCTTAATGTAATGGCTTACCGGCCCATGAACCTGAACTTCTGGTCCGCTCAAATGTGGCGTAGCTGCTCAACTGCTGGAAGAACACTAGCAGGTATAGAATGAAAACCATGCTGGCAGTCACCCGTGCCTAGTAATTGGCTCTTTCGGACCTGACTCCTCGACGTAACGTCTTAGTAGCAACAGAAACAACTCAATTATATAGGACGAAACCAGGCAATTCTGAACTCAACGTTTTGCGGGTCTCGCGCATATAGACACTCACTAGGGTCAATGACGAGGTATTAGGCAAAGCCCTTCTAGAGTGCAACTGAGGTCGTCCTTTTACATCAAGCCCTATACATGGCGTGACAGCGCCTGAGGACCAGCGTATCCCTGGCAAGCGCAACCAGGCACTCGGATGGATATAAGTCGGGCTTCATCAGGGAAGTGCGCGGGTTACCTACAGGATAATACAGCGTTACGCACGACTTGCTCTTTGATAAGGTTTCGGTTCTACCCCCAGCGATACAAACTGTTTTTGCGTTTTGTGCTTTTCTCGCCCGAGCTGAATCGGTGCTATGTTTCGGACATACTTCGCAGACTATTTCCGATCCTGGTTTATTGGGGTTTGTTTTCGGTCGAACACCCTTCATCCAGGTATATGTGACGGATCCTGCGCACATGAAACCAGTACCTTCGTACACCAATAACTGTCCAATTTTCTTACACAGCAGCGGATTGCCACCCTTACGCCACATGGTGACTATTTGCAAATGTGTCGTTTACAGTCTGGCCTGCTGCTTGTAGGGGCATGACACTGCTAGTCGCTGTCATCACTCGCCCAAGCACCGGACAGATAGCTTCAGAGTGAGAACAAAATGGGGACAGCGTCGGTCTCAGTGCTAAAAAATGAGAAGTCGGGAGGGGGCCGCCGGCACAGACTAAGTCATACACAATGCAGGAACTGTGTTGGCACCAAGCCTTAAGACCCGCTACCACTGTCTTTCACCACACTAGGAGCACAATCCTAGTCTAGTTATTGACGACCGGTAATGATCGTTTAAGTTGCTCGCTATTTGGCGTACGAGGTAGGATGGCTGCCTTAGATCCTCACGAGAAAATCCACCTGACAAGTATCCCTTGTGAGGTCAAAGGGTTGGAGAGTAGCTTCCTAGTGGGAGGTTTCTCTGGGCCCATGATTGAGTGTTTACCCGAGTGTATCGGTGAAAAACCTCATCTACTTGTAGCTCGGTCTGTATCCCGTTTGTAAGATTAATACCCATAGACGGTACCACAAGGCCACAAGTGCTCAACCCCTTGCAAGGATACGACGAGCTTGTTGGGTCGCGTTACCTGTCCTTCTTCTTTGCGTTCCAGAGATGATAGTCTTTAAGGCATGTTACCGGCCTCCATAAGGCGCCATTACGCTGATTCATCAGTCATGTGGTGTTGTTAGACTCTTACCAGTTAGTTTTCCCCTCGCCGAATGCAATGCCGTGAGTCCCATCCGCATCGACTGCGCAACTAACAGTAACTAGGGGTGCCTTCTTCATTTTCAGTACCAGAAAGGCAACTGCATAACATGTTTCGTGTATGGTCAGCTTCTTAAGGCGTAGCTCAGTATTTCGACCCGAAACGTTGGATGCATAATCCCCATACCCCCCGCGGGATGACTAAGGCCGTCGACACAGTGAGACCACCACCATCTCGCTACGATATGCAATCGGACCGTTCTGGCCATATAGGGTACAATGACCGTCGTAAACCAAGTCCGCCCAGCAGGTCTATTAACAGACTCAGGGATGCTTGCCTACCACACCAGCCTCTCGGGATTTCGTTCGACAATGCAGCGGTTGGGCAGGTGGAATCTGTCACTGCGACCGATAGCTCGTCGGACTGCGCTGGACGGCCATTGTGTCTGAACATGCTGATATTCTGCAAATAGACGTCTTCACCAGCAGAGTACGTGGGAGGACATGTTTCTTCCACCAGTGCATGCCCTGCAGCTACTCTCGCGGTATAGAAACCGTGCGGTAGTATTGGTGCAGAGGACTCCTGGATAATTACCCTAGTGAGTATAAGCTTTAAACAAATACACGACGCAGTCATATCTATTAATCTCTTACGGAAAACGCTCTGCTAGCAGTAGGTATAATCCGCAAATTTGAGCGTCATGTTTCTAGTAAGGGAGAGCAGTTGGATAACCTGATGCACACCAAGGGTGGAGAATGCGAGATTCAAGCTATGAGAGATATCGAACACTCCATATCCAGGTTCATTTTTTGTCTTTAGGTGAGCCAGCTTTCCTGGGTACTTGAAAGAACCCCAGGATGTTGCGAAGCCATACTAGTGCTATTAACCCTGCTAGAATGGAAGCAAGGACCTCTCGTATTACGGTGCCGAGCATAGCCAACCGCCCCTCAGCCAGCTATGATCCAGTTTAATGATCATCCAAGCCCTCCGTGATGTCTGATGTATCCTGGCATGCTGGCCTAATATCCGTGGCAGTCGGCCATTGACCTGGACGTCGCAAGGGCTCATGTCAGAACGTACTGTATTCCTAGCGCTCACGTCGCAAACCTACGAATCGGCCCGCGCGCGCTCCCAACGTACCCATTGTAACAAAAGTAAAGACCAGTCACTTAAAGTAATGGTTAGGCCCGAATCCCTTTAGGTACGTCTTATTGCGCTTGGCCAGGTAAAATGCAGACGTAACTCCGCACCCGGTCCCCGAGATGCTCTGTTTCGACAGCCTGAGGAAAGGTCGGGCGATTATGGTGATGCCGGAAGACGTACCGACCTATCACGATTACACCCCAAGCCGGTCCCTATATTAACTCAAAAGGATATCTGAATTCGCATAGGGTCCGATATTCCGTCGCCACCCAAACCGAGTTCTGTTTACGTATTCGTCTTTGGTGTATCAATCGTTCACGGAACCGAAGAGGTAAATATACCATTTGAGATGTTACGAAGGAGGGTCAATTAATAATGGGTCGGGTATTACAGCAATCTTCCCGGTCGCGAACTGTCAGCAATCCGCCGGGAAGCCATGCAAGCGAAAGGTGCTCGTGAGTTATCATCTTCACAACGCCTCAGAATGGGGGCTGGCGCTTGGGCTGCGTGGGACGATAAATGGTAGAAGAGATTTCCCGACTCTGAGTATTTGCGTCAGAGCGATGTGACTCAATGCTCTGGTAGTAAGGAACGTAGGGGTTTCTGATTGTTAGACGACTAGAATGCGTCTAACTTTTTGAGGGTCTCACGAATAAAGGAGCGCGCCTCCTTCACCACGGTGCCCTCTCTCGGGCTAGCTAATCAAGAGTCGGGACCAGTTTTTGGCCCGCGTGCGTTGGTTAATCTGGAGGGACGAGAACTCCAAGGAAGCCACGCGACCCTACTCCGGCGCAGCGGACTAACATGAAGGGGTTCCTGAGGGTGTTGAGGTTTAAATGCTACACTCCAAAGCGCATTTGCAGAAGCACCTGCTAGTCATCATGCAGGGTCCGCGCTCCCAACCACTCCAAGAACAGGCAAGGTACATGAGATGTATCAGATCTCGTGGACGCACTACAAAGGGCGAGAAAACAATTTGGTTGCGGGAAGTAGGTGCGCTTTCGTTAAACCAAGGATGCGGGCCGGAGATACTTGCCTGTTGTTGTAGAGCCTCTGATCGCTCTGTGGAGAGCGCGTGCATCATAGACGGGACCGGGCTTTTTTATGAACAGGCAGGCTATCTTGCTATTACAAATGAACGTAACTACCAGCCCAGTGGCCTGATTAGACTTAAGGTGTTACAGGCGAGGGATTGGTGCGGAGTTGTCAAGGCTAACCACCCGGCCTAGACGTCTACGGAACCCTATCGGGGGGGGCCTATGGCTGAGGTGTATCACCCGAGAGCTCAGAGGAGCTACAGCCGGTTATCGAAGTGAGTCACATGTAATTTGGACGAGGCCAAGGGAGGTCAAACCTTTGCGTCTACAAGCCTTCCCGATTATGAAGCGCTATAGTTGGCGTAAGATCATAAGGGTGAAATATTATCATAAGCTGCTACTCTCTTGTCACTGGAGGCCCCCGAGCTAAACCCTGTTAGCTGCACCACTGAGAATGGGTGTGCAGGATGAGATCACTCTTGACATACTACCTTTGTAAGCGCATGTTTTCAGTGCTATCAGGCATTACGAAAGCTAGCTGTTTAGGCGCGTTTCTAAAATCATCACCGTTTTGTGTGACCGAGCATTTGATGATAGCACTTGTGCCTCACATAATGGGTAGACTCAGGAGGCGGAGTAACTGGTCACTATCGTATTGTGCAGCAAAGACAGGGTACATAGTCTCGAAGGCTGCTCTACCCAAGGAGCTGACCACGTAAAGTTCTGTCTCAAACCATTAGATCCATTGCACGTTCTTTGAGCGCTACTACAATAGCAACTGCAGGGTCACAACAATAAGTCGATACAATACTGGTTGAACTCACATCTTCCAGGATCTTGCTAGCTGCGGCATGTTATCATGCAGCCATATCGCATTCATTGCCGGTGGTTCTTATAGAACCGCCTGCAAGGTGTAGTATACTTGTACCAAGGCTCTGCTGTTACTTAACAGGCGTAGCGGAAAGAGTCGTACTCGTTTTTATAAGGAGCGGATTTGCTCGAATGGACGGTGGGTGGCACAAGTTTCCGTCAATTTTCAAATGCTGGTTGAAGTAACCGAATGCTGGTAGGCCTGGATAGCACTCCTTCCCCGTGTTAAAATCACGCCATATTTGGCTGGGCCACAAGAATACCCTCTGATATGTCTGGGAGCTCTAGCGTAAGTAACACTTGGGCAAATCGGGACTCCTCAGCGCCGGGCAAGATCACATACGGATAAGAAGCTCGAAGATCTCCAATACTTACACAACCACCTTAAGAATTACGTGAGAGACTGGTCATCTTGCTCAATCGCAGAATCTTTACGTGTTGCCAAACACCCAACTTATCCAGCCAATTGACAGCGCTAAGGTTAACATTTAAATAAAGTGTATTTGATGGTACGATCACGGGGAGCCCCTGAATTAGATGTATGTCTAATCTATGGAGTAGCAACTGCGACAATTTGGAGAAATTATATCACAATTACAAATTCGACTCAATGGCGGCATATTTTCGTCAGCTGAAGGATACAGGTGGGCCTAAAGTGAGTAACCCGTAAGGGATTTATGATGCCCGTCGTGGAACCGTGATGGTGATCCTGCCCGGTGCAATAGGAAACACTTGGCCCTAGCTATGTGATCATTAGTCAGTGCAGTAGGAGTTTTATCGAGAATCGCGGCTAATGGTATCTTCGGCTCCCCCTGCTAGAATGTAGTACTTAGAGTTACAGTCTTTGTTAGGTAGTCATTAGACCTATACATAATGGAGAAGACGCGGATCGCACGGCGGTGTTCAAGATGCCCCAGTTAACGTCTTTGTAAAGCGCTGGCCTTGAAGCATGGGTCGTTGGCAGAGTACCTTCTCGCTTAACCCTCTTACACCCCATCTACGAACGCTGCCATGCATTGAGTGGCTGTAACTATCCTCCCCGCGTATTCCAAGCCTACTACTAGATGATAGGGCTAAAGAGCAATGTCAGAAGCGTGTGCGAATGGCAATTTACGTTCACTTTGATTTTCGCTGAGCGGTAACCCAGCGAACTGTTCACGTCTGGAGGGGAACAGTCGCCCGCGTGCTTATAATCAAATTAAGCATATCTCTTCAGCGAGTACTAGTTGTACCTCTACAATTACAGAGAGTAGAGTCATTTGAACACTGTCTTAGGACCTCTTTCTTCCCCGACTCACTCAGATATATGTAGCGACGTCCTATATCGACACTACTTTGGAAGCCGATTATAGGACCTTGAGCCACATGTTAAACGTCTACATGATTTGCACGAGCTCAATCTGATGTGGCGTCCGCAATTCTTGACCCATTAAGCCAGTTCAGGGTTTAGCATTTCTAGTCGTACCTTTAAGCTGCGGCACAAGGTCCTTTCTAGGAGGCTCGGCCGACCATTAAAGTCCGCACATAAAATGAGTAGCCGCTCTAGAATTTCGTTACCTGAGGTTACGTTACCAACCGGGTCTCGTTGCCGCCACATGTCTGACTCAATGAAAGCTGCGTCGACGAAATTCACGCACGGCCAGGAGACAGTTTACCAGCGGTCACACTCCACTTGTCTTTTTGACGAAGCAGTCGCCCCGATATTAAGGACCAAACGTGCGTACTACTGTGCCGGCGGTCCATGATGGCCATGGTGCAACGTACTACACACAAGTTTTTGATTCCTTGGCTACACATCAGCCAATTCTGTCTGGCATGCGTTCAACCTAGCCTAATTGGTATGATTGGTCAGGTGTCTGTTGCAATAGATAGGTCCATCTACACGATTGCCATTGTTAAAAGTTTATCCCTTGCTACGCCATATTATCTGCACCCGTGTCAAACGTACACTTTGTATCGCCTTAGACCTTACAACTCTGTTTTTAGGGCGCCGATGTGGGTTCCCCCCACGGAAAGGGTGGTGCACCACATTCTGTTGCCTTCTTCGACAACGCGGAGCAGGGTGCCGAACAAAGTGCATTCCAATTCATAGACCTTTACATTTATGGTGACTCAGCCGCATCCTAATATCGCTTGGAGTGCCAGTGGCTGGTGGTCTAAGCTCGCTGTACTGACCGTACTAGGGAAGCCGGCCGCGATTTATGGTCTGGTTAAACGCGGTAGGCGAGAAGGAGCAAGGTTAATAGTCTGCATCTCCCGATCTACGTGTAATCGGAGCAACACCGTGCGCAGTGGTGAGAAGTGCTAGAGAGGCGCGGATCTCGATATGAGTTAGAAGCTTTGTCACCAGGTTGTGAGGTGTCTAGGGAAATTAGCGATTCGTGTCCTGTAGCTTTCTGCACAGTACCCGCGCACCTGCGCCACTGATAGTTAGTTGATTGCACTTCTCGGGCTCTTTACAACCAAAGCCTGGACGACGCCTGGTAGTAATAGCCTTCTATAGTATGGCATAGTGTTGCAACCCATTAGCATATAATCCACATGGGGCGCATCTGCATGTCCTAGCAAGCATGGATATCTAAGCTAGACTTCCCTGATAAAGAGGGTGATTGTTGCGTGCACGACCACTTCATTGCGAGACGACAATCGCGGTGGCAGACGCAGGCTTGATCAAGACACTTTGACAAGCAAGAGCAAGAGGATTGCGTTTCATGACGATCAACCTGAGAATTTCCAGGCTTTGAGTTGTTCCTTAGCACTTGACAATGCTAGGACATAAGAGGGCTGTTACAAAATTGTTGGTCATTTGGCTGAATTACTTTATTGCAGCCGTCTTCCCGAATGTTCTCCTGGCTGTTATTTTCGGTTTTGCAGTAAGGGTTTGCAACGAACCCGCATTGCCCCTTAAGCTATCTCTGCGGATCTATAAATTGTCGACTACTAGACGACTGCTACCACACCAGACACGGAAGACCGCCGTTAACCATATTCTCGAATTCGATGAGATCCGGTCCGGAGAATCCAAGTCATAAGTCATTGCGGTCTGTAGCCATCGTGGATCATTTGATAGGCTCTGATTGTGCAATTTGGGGGGACGCTGATTAGTGAAGCAAAGATCAAGCAATGTCAGGGCACGCAAGGATCCACCACGGTCGTACGGCCCCACCAATTCTGTCCAGCAATTTACGGTTCCGACTTGCCATACATGGAGTTGACCCCCATCTTCCCTCTGAGTGGCTGTTGCTAGCTTTAGTTAAACAGATTTTCTAGGTGAATGTCAGTATCGGTATGGATGGCACCGCCGCAGGGTTGCCAAGGTGAAGGAAGAGCCCCATAACCGAAGCTGGCGTTTATAGGTTTAAGTTCGTCCGCGTACGCGGTAAAGGCGGCCCACCCTGTATTAGAGAGTAATACAGATTCGGCGACAGAATTTGTGTAGAAAAAGCTATATTTGGATGCTGCCAACAATCCCGTTAACAACATGGGAGAGCACCACTCGAGTGTCTCGTAGGGCCGCCCGTACGCCCCACTGCAGGATGATAAACGGCGCCTAATTGCAAGAAGGGGGGAATGGATCTTGTTTATCGGGCGTATTAAGGTCGTGGGTGGAAAACGCAGGAGTAGTGGTAGTTCTTGTATGCTTCACTTCTCTGACGTTTGTTACCTACTCCTCACGTTCCGAATCTCAGCTCATCCATTAGGATCTTTTACGTCCGAGCCGTTTATGAGAAATCGACTTATGCACTGCTCACTAAGCATCGGATTGAACATTCAGAGAACTGCAAATGGGTTTGTCCTCTATGCTGCTGCTCCGGCTAGTCCTAGAGCTTGGAAAGTGACATATCTAGAGTACATCAGGTCTCTCACTTATTGGTGGAAGCGAGCAGCAGCCACGTGCGGAGAAATCAGTGAAGAACTAGAAAACATCCGCCTCTTAAGTTTAGGTAAGGACTTCATGAAGCGAGTCTATACTGCCTTAGTTTCGAGGTATGGCGTGCAATTGTCATCGATTGACAATGGGCCTGTTCAAATCAGCGCTAAATGAGCCACGCAGATACTAAGTGATCCACTGGTCCTGACTCGACGCGGGATATCTTATGTAAACCTTGGAGGATGTGAGTCGGCGCATGCCAGCCTTATTACACTTTTATCAATACCCAGGAAGTGGAAGCAGCTGTAATCTAACTAAAAGAAGTAACGCTTGCTTAGCCGTACGAAGACGGCCGTAATATATGTATGAAATTGTCTGCGACTAGCCAGACGCTGCCTTAGGCTGTTGATTATTTTTACCCCGCACGAGCTATTAGCGCTTAAAGACTTCGAGTCATCCGGTGGCGAGACTAGCCTATACTACTCCCTAGTTGCGTCTGACGCTTATACAAGCCCCTTAGCCCCGTACATTGTAAAGGGTCGGGAAGCGGAGCATAACTGTTCGCCGGGATGCCCACTTGGTCCCCAGTAAAGGCGGAGCCACATGGAATTAGTCGATTTAACTAGTGTCAAATAGGCTGCCAATGCGCAAATACGGTTTCAACCGTTAAGGAACAGTGAGCGAAGGCACGCTAGTAGATAGTCTGTCTGTATCAACAATTACAGAATGATCGGCAGGCTTCGGTGGGGCGGCGGGGTGAAATGTAAGCATACAGGCTACTTCGATAAAGCTAGCGTGTAGCGGTTATTCACTATCATGTGAGGTTCCTTAATGAGTATGGAGCTACGCACACTGAACTACTCAATCAATATTCACCCGGTCACCCCGCTGGGCGAAGGTTAGAGCCTATTAGATGGCTGAACCGATGTGTTAATTATGATGATCTTACGGGTTATTCCGCCATCCTGGTTTTGCTCAGATCGGGATGAGGCTCGAGGACGTGGACTGTGACTGACCGTAATCTTGTCGCACAGCGGGTCCCAACTTCGTGGAGGGTCACCCGCACAGTCGAACCATGCCTCCGGCTCAGAGACAAGTCGAAACCGGTAGAACATCTGTGAAAATCCGTACCTCTCGCAGAACCGATGCTAGGAAGACCTGATCGGTTAGGCAATGTGAGGTCCCGATTTGGATGCAGGAAGGCGAACCGTAGGGCTTCGCGCCTACTAAGAACACCTTCCGCCTCCAGTCCCGAGAGCAATATAAGCAATAGCCGTCTTGTGCTTGAGCATATCAGCGTTCCAAACCGGCGGTTCTCGGCGTTATCAAGAGTGGTAGATGATAGCAGTTATTGAGAGCGTAAGGTGCCGATGTCCATACCGCGTATCAATTCTGGGCTTTGGAATAGAGCGTGTGTAAATAAAGGCGGAATACCTTATGAGAAGGCAACGTACCCCGTCTGATGTGGATCTAATATACATAACGTCGCAGGTGACTAAGCTGATTCGAGGGGGCTTCCTACACCTACTGAAGTGTGTAAGAATCGGTTCATAGGTAAAGTTCTGATATCTAGAGCCTAAATCATCTTCGACCGTCTGATTGAATGTCGATCACGAGGAGTTTGCTATCGTTTTGACTAGATAACTGGGTCTAGTAGGTCCGCGGTACGCACTAAGTGAGAATGTAGTACCGCACAGTGCCGAACGCAGCCACGCTAAGTTCGCACACAGGAATTGGTCCAGACTGTAGTTAATACCTTTTGCCAACTGACTGCGTTAGTTATATCTGGACGCTACTAGCCAAGACGTGGCCCCTTATCAACAAGAGTAGGCCGACCTAGTAGAGATGGGAGCTAGCTGAAACTACGGTGATATTGACCAATGTATTGAGTTCTCTTCAAGGAGGGTGAGGTCCTCTTGACTCATTGGTTATTCGATCATCTTACCCATCATGAACTCTCCATCTGTCACTGCTCTGTCTCTTTCCTCCCGTGCACTCCTTCCTGAGATCACAACCCCATACACGTGGAACCCTTTGCGCCAATGTTAGGCCAACAGGTTCCAACCCTGATGTCAATGTTGACCCAATATTGGCATGGTTACATGGAACTTGGTTTTTATGCTATACCGGGCACGGCATTCTGTTTTTTTTTTGTTTTACAATGTTTCTAGCTTTGTTGAACATCTAAATGTAAACGTCTGCTTGTTGTCTTCCAGGTAAAGTGTTCATCACCTACTCACTGGACGCCGCGCCCCACGTTCTAAACCTCGCCAAGTTCCTCTGTGCCAATGGCTTCAACACCATGGTACGTGCATTTTAATAATAGACCACCATACGCTTTCACGGAGCAATACCAGTGAAACAAACCCACATGCGGGTACGTGGGTTATATTCAGTGGTAGGTGAGGGTTTGTGGATCACACAGATGTTGTGAAACTGCCTTCCTATGGGCATTGAAGGCAGTACAGAAAAAATGTGGACTCCATCTGTATGGGATGGCGTGTTGCCCCTCGCACGCATGGGTTTTTTTCCAGGTGCTCTGGTTTCCTCTAATTCTTAAACACTCATTAATTTACCAGTAATACCTTCATATATAGAGGACCGCAGAGCTTAGGGAGAAATTTGGTGCCGGCTCACCGTCTGGCTGTTGCCTTCCCGCTCATCTGTGGTTTCTCGCGCCTCTGAGTCATCTCTCTTTTCGAAAGTGAGCGAATACTGTGTGGCGCATTGCAAGTTGCAATGACCATTATCACTAAAAATAGGGGCCACGTGTCCAATTGCCCCTCTATTCGTATATCCCGGCGCTTGGACTCCTCCGGCCCAATGGTTCCGGCCTGTGTGATCAGTAGCCCTTCTAGATTAATATATCCAAGTAGGGTTTGCGCTAACGAGACGAAGCGTGGTTCCATGCGTGTCTCATCACCATCGTGTGGCCTCCTAAACGAATGCCTCTGGATAATTAGATATTATGGGCAAGAGCAGTGTTCTTAATTTTGCGGGACATTGGCAGCCCCATGGTGGCCTTTAGTGTGGTCCCTGACATGCGACCCCTCACAATACACAAATCTGACAACACCCCATCGTACTGTCAAAACCCATTAGTTTGAAATGTGTGGCGGCCCTCACACTGATGTCCTATTGGCAAAATAGTCTCCCCTCTGAAAATTAGGGAAGAACACTGGGCTAGAGCCATCTTTAGATATTATGAGACCAAATCCATTCATTGAAATATTTTTTCACTGCACAACCGATCTGCGCTGGGGCCATGCCGAGCCAGCCCGGTGCAGCTCAGGAGGTGCCAGGTTTTAATTTTTCCACTGCAGACCTCAAGCCATGCCGCTAACATTGCACGCAATGATGAGTCATTAGTCCCGCCCCCGGCCCTGCTTGGCTCGGGGCCACATTCAGATGTCTTGTAATGTGGCACTGATGAGATTTTAGATTCAAATCTGTTTGATATCACTCTACTCCTGGATAAGCGCTAAGATGGTTGACCACCATACACATGGTTGTTCCGGGCTGTGGGCAGCAGAAGGAGACATCGCAGCGATACACTACGCTGCTCCTGACATGGTCATCTGTCTTAACCACCTGAAATTGTAGTTGTTGACATGCATCTACATCACCCATACAAAAGAAGAAGAACAAGAAGGTAGCAGAGGGTTTGTGCTGAAAAATCAATTGCTGAAGTGTACTTTTGTGCTCCCACCTTCAATTCACATTGACCAGTACAGTGAAGTATGGTCAAATAACCTCGATGACCCACAGCGGGGAAAGCATTCATTCGATAGTGGAGTGACAAAAATGTTGAACACGTGCCTGGTTGGTTCCACCCGGTCTGCACGTGCTGATATGAGGGAATTTCCAGACACCACACACACACAGCTCTATCACATGGAGACATCACATACTGGACGCAAATGAGCGTGACAGCAACGAAGGTAGGTGAGAGAAAATGTAAAACAAAACTCCGCATGCTCACACAGAGAGCAGCACATACATATGCTAAATATTAAATTCGTCAAATCACACGCCTGGTCGTGCGTTGCATTCACAGCTGGATGTTTTTTGCCGACCAGCTGAGAGGCATTGACGTCATCAAGTTCATGGACACCTTCCTCCTGGACGTAAGTACCAGAGCAACGGCCATGAAATGCACAAAATTATACTTATTACTGGGCTCGCATTTTAGTGAAACATCAGGCCCATTGACGCACGTTATCCCATTTTGAATGCCTTCAAAATAAGGTTGAAAGCCTTTATGTAATTGGAACCAAGTCTATTGAAAACTGTCCAAATTGATCAAACGGTTTCCCAAACGTTTAAGATATAAACCATATCAAAAAGCACCGTTAGCAAATATTCATTTTGCCCTGACAGCTCGCCGTTGGCTTGTGTCCTGCTATTTGGCCACGGTGGCGAGATGTGACCTTCCTCGTGCGGCATGACCTAGGTCGTAGGTTTGATCCCGACCCTGACGGCTGTATATATGGAGTTTGCATGTTCTACTCGTGGTCTCGCGGATTTTTCTCCGGGTCCTCCGGTTTTTTTCTACACATTTATAAACATGCGTTGAGAGTATTTGGCTGTTATAACATTTCCATGTAGTAAGCCACTTCGTTGAGATATCATTTGTGGCCAGGTTGCTTCTGAAAAAGAGCTATATAGCTCAGTGGTCCTTACCTGATAAAAGAAAAATAGTTTTAGTTTAGATTTTACCTTCCTCAAACGCAAGTTGTGTTCTGCTTGTGTGCATACTTCGCCTGGGTCTGCACAGAAGGACTACATGATCATCGTGGCCGTGAGTCCCGGCTACCGGAGGGACGTGGAGGGCTCGGTGGGAAGTCTGGACACCGACGACCACAGCCTGCACACACGCTACATCTTCAGACAGGTGCGTGCCCGTTCACACACCTCCGATTAGCAAGGTTGGCTACGTATGCTATAAGAATGGAGAGAGTACAAACTGTTCTAATATAACCATTCTTGTCATCATCGTGTAATCCACAGCTTCAGAACCAGTTCATTCAGCAGGGATGCCTCAACTTTCGAGTCATCCCAGTGCTCATGCCTCCAGCCTCCAAGGTCAGTGCTCTAGCCCAAAGTAGAACCTGCACACGCACAGCCGGTGAACAGGTGTGCTTTCATTGTTTTATTACGCGTTTGGCTTGCTTTGAAAATTATGGCATTTATTACTTAACATTGATTTATATTCGTGCGGTATTTTTTATTTCTCACGTGTTGACGTTGTTTTTTTCCCTGTTTTCTATTTGCTTCTTTGCCGTACTTTATTTAACTTGTTTTACATTTTTCTGACCCGTGTCACTCTGAAACGAGACTCGCCCTGCTCGCGTATGTCGTCACCTGGCTAATCAAATCATGCTGGCTTGACTTGACGCTCCGTGAAAAAGAGCTTCATAGCTCAATCGGATTCCTTCAGATAAACAAAGATTGTGATTCTGTGTTGCGGCGTACAGGACGACGTGCCGTCGTGGCTGCAGAGCACGCTGTGCTTCCGCTGGCCGCGGGACTTGGAGGGCATCCTCCTGCGTCTCATGCGAGAGGAGAAGATCGTGCCGCCCCCGTGGGAGAGCTTCCCACCATCACCATGGTTCCCGTGTGACGCCGAGACCCGCAACAGCTAAATATTTATTATCATCATTATCGCTCCATATATGTATATCTACTGCGCCTCCCATGCAGTACATCTACGTATGTATGTTGAGCTTCTTTCGCACTGTACGTAGCCAACTGTGTTAATCAGAGGTGTGGGGGAAGGACAAAAAACTAAACACAAAAGCAGTTCTAAAGAATGAGTTTTCAATCTAGATTTAAAAGTGCATAGCTCCAGTAACTTCCTAATATCGCAAGGAAGAGCGTTCCAGACAGCCACAGAAGCGCATCTAAATGCGCACAATGCAGTGACCGTCTTTGTTCCATGGCATAGTCAAAAGCGGCTGCTGGGAGAATGACCAGGTTGTACGCGATGGTTTATGGTCCTTGAGCTAAGGAGAACCCCCGGCGGGAGCTGTCACTGTGCGGCGCAAGGTGAACGCAGCACCGATTGCAGGTGGGCAATAGTCTGTCCAGAGAGTGTGATGTTGTGCGCTGAGATGATTCTCAATTCAGCAAATAATTAATCAACTCTGGAAAATTCGGACCATGAAGCCGGCACATGCACCTTTGATTAACACGGTTGGCTATTTATCGTGCAAAAGAAGTTCAACATGCATACATAAATGTGAACAACTCTTTTTCAATGTGACGGATCTATAACGTCCACAGTGAAGCACACAGCAAGTAGTATTTATGGATGATGCACCCTCAGTATTGACCAGGGCGCCCACTGGGCTCGAACCACGGACCTCTGACACAAGTGGCAAATATGCTTCCACTGGGCCATGTCACCATCTCCCCATAGGATACAATGACCAGCCTGGAAAAATGTTCTCGCAAATTTCCCCACCTCTCCGCCTTGCTGCTTCCATTCTCTTGTTCACGACTCCCCTCTTCCCCTGGTGTGTGATGTCTCCAAGCCTCGAAGACATTGTTGCATCAATCGATATCATAATTATCAATTCATGCGTAGGTGCTAGGTGGACTGTTACATCACAGGATTGTGAGAGGTGGCCAGCAGTTTGGGGAGGACTTTATCCAGCAGTGGAATGAAAATGGCTGGTGATAATCATGTAAGCCATTTGACAATCCACTGCTGGATGATGATGTTAACTACCTCGCCTGGTATACAGGAGGTCGTGGGCTCGATCCCGACCCTGACACTTGTATATTTGCAGTTTGCATGCTCTTCTCGTGGTCGCGTGGATTTTTCTCCAACCGGGCCCTCCGGGTTTTCCATTCAATTTAGAAACATGCGTTTAAATTTCCACATGATAATAAGTCACTTCGTTGACCTTTTTTTTTGCCAGGTCACTTCTGAAAAGAGCTGTAAAGCTCAGTGGGCCTTACCTGGTAAAATAAAAATAGATTCATAGAATGCCTCCCCGGAAATTGTTTGAATAGCCACACATAAAAGGCACAAGATTCACAAAGGATCATGGTGTTGCAAAGCCAAGTATATATGGTTTGAATAATAGGCCTTGGAATATGAAATAGCTATTATTATTTAGCACCATTAATACCGTTTATCCAGCACCATGATTGCCAGGTCACTAATGCAAATCAGTCTTACCCTGGTTTCTCATTCTCACCTGGTTAAACAAAATAAACTCGACTATTGTGTTTTTATATATTAATTAAACACAGCTGTTTACTGGTTTCATCCTGGAGCATAACAGGACTGTAATTAGGTTCAGAATGGCAATATTCTTAGTGAAACTTGTGCCTTTTGTGTGTGGTGAGAGGGCTTCTTTTCACTCCAACTGCCTCCAAGAATCACACTTGTCATTATTATGCAATATTATAAGTTATACTGTCATAGCAATGACTCACATGTATGTGAAGAATCGATGGTGCTTTCATTTTGCCATTTTAAATCGCATAATCGATCTAATATTTGCGAGAGTAAGAGTCTGGAGCCAGATTATTGTGGGGAAATGTACTGCCTAAACAATATGCGTGCATTGTTGTTGAATGTGACGCGAGTGAGTTGAACGTGAATCTGCAGCTTTGCTCTTCATAATGCATTTGTGAGCCAAGTTCTGGTGCAGATGTACATAAGTGTCGGCTTTTTTCTGTCGACATCATTGTTTCTGTTGCGTCTCATTGTAACATGTGGTGCGTATCTGCACTTGCTAGTAACTTAAAGCTACAACATTTCAGGAAGTTTCAGCTGGGACACACATTGAGGGGCTTCCTCCCTCTCTCTGAAGTTGGTGCTGCTGACTGCTCGTAGACCTATCGACTCGTCTGCCAATCCCACACACAAGTCGGGTAAAAGTGATTTCCTGCGCAGATGTTTACTGTCCAGAACCAATGGTGGAAATTCCACATTACTATGGTAGGGGTGAGCCTATCCATAGGAAAACCGTTAAATTTCGATTTAAAGCTTTCGTGACTGCAGGGATTCAGCTTCTTGGTTCTTTCGGTAAAGTCACGTAGAAGGGAAATAATAAAATAATACAAATAAAACATTATAAATACAATTCTCACGACGTTTCGGCCACAACGCAAGCAGCCGTCCTCATTCAGACGCTGTCTTTCCGACAGACCTGTTCTTCACCTGAGGACGGCTGCTTGCGTTGTGGCCGAAACGTCGTGAGAATTATTTATGTTTTATTTTTTATTATTTTATATTTCCCTTCTACGTGACTTTACCGAAAGAACCAAGAAGATGAATCCCTGCAGTCACGAAAGCTTTAAATCGAAAAAGTTGTTTGTTTTGTGTCTATATGTTTAGCCATAGCAGGGCTTGTATGAAGATGGTTAATTTTTTGAGGTGTGTTGTCAATATAGTATTTCGTAAGTGGTAATTTGCAATCCTTGATTGAATTAAAGTTCAAACAATAAATCATGTACATATACATTGTATTCACATTGTTTTTTTGCATTCATGACGTGTCCAATTGTACTATCGGCGTCGTGTCCTTATCGATTCATTTACAGCCCATTGTCAATCCACTGATGAAGGCTTCCCCATACCGTGTCAGTCATGGTGGTTTTTTGACCACACTTCGTCACGCTGGTCAGTGCGGATTGGTAAAGGGAGGAGCGGCAGAAACCTGTCCATGACCGATCCCTGAGATCTCCCAAGCTAAGCAGGGGTGAGCCTAGATTAGGAAAGTGCTTAGAGGGGTGACACTTGCACAACAGATATAGGCTCTGGGAGATCCGTAACGCAGTGCAGCAAAGTCCATCCCCGACCTCCGATTGGCACGGTTGGCTATGTACGGTGCGAAAGAAGTTCAACGTCCACACAGACAACGCTGTTCCGTACTTCTCTGCTTCAAGCATTCACCAATCCGCGCTGATCACTGGTGAATTAAGCGGTCGTGTGAACTGGTGAAGTATGGTTAAATAGCCCCCACACCACGCGGACAGGCACTGATCCAGCAGTGGATTGACAAGAGGGCTTGTACATGAGAAGGTTCGTGAGGAGGATGTTCTGCGTGGGTTGGGTTTAGCTGCACTGAGTGGCCAGTAGGCGGCGCGAGACTACCGCTGTGGCGGACAAAGAAGATCGTGACGTTGTTGGCTTCATCATCCATCATCGTCAGCCATCGTCATTCCACTCCTGGATGAAAGCCTGGCTGTGTAAATTCAGTTGTCACGAATTGCACGAGAAGCGTTCTGCCGCAATCAAGTCTTGAACTTGAAAAACCCCCTGAAAGATAGCTTAATAACACGTCTCTACAGTACACGTTTAGTGTATACATGATATGCGGAGTATCTCCTTCTGGTGTGCAGGAGGTCGTGGGTTCATCCTGACGCCTGCTGTATATTTGGAGTTTGCGGTGTCTCTCTCTCACATCATCTTGACTTAAAGCTTTCGTGGCTGTAGGAATTCATATTCGTTGGGTCTTTCGGTAAAGTCACGTAGATAGGTTGAAAGAAAATAACAAAAATAACAAAAATAACTACTCAGCGGTCTTACCTGGTAACTACTCGTAGTTTTGTTGTTATTTTTATTATTTTCTTTCAACCTATCGACGTGACTTTACCGAAAGACCTAAAGAATATCTCACATCATCATCAAAGTCGCAAGATGTTAACTACCTCGCCTGGTCTACAGGAGGTTGTGGTTCCATCCCGACCCTGACGCCCGCTGTATATTTGGAGTTGGCGGTGTCTCTCTCTCTCTCCGTGGTGCGTGGATTTTCTCCGGGTTTTCCCCTCCACATTTATAAACAACGTCACGCGTTTAGAGTATTTAGCCGCTATACATTTCCACATAAGCCACTTCGTTGAGCTATTATTTGTGGCCATGTCGCTTCTGAAAAAAGAGGTCCATAACTCAGCGGGCCTTACCTGGTAAAATAAAGCGTTTAGTTTGAATCACGAATGCAGTTTATGTACAGTATATGTGCAGCCCTTTTGCCAATCCACTGCTGGATTGAGGGCCGACGTCCACCCCACTGCCCTCGCCGGGCAGGTGGGGTGGACGTCCGCACCCTTCACTCCCTCCTCCACCGCGTCGATCGGCTCCCGCCGGGCCCCCGCCGGGCCCCCGCGGCCGTGTGACCGGCGCCCCTGCGCTTGCGCCCCCTCTGAGGGACATAGCTACATTGCTGGCTCACCGCCGCACGGGGTTATTCCACACACGCCCGCGTACACCACCACTAATGCTAACGCGGCGGCGCGAACGCGCGCGCCCCTGCAGGCGATATATATAAACACGCGCACGCCCCCACAGTTAACACTAAAGCGGCTGCGCGAACCGCGGGCGAATATCTCAACGAGCGCTCGTGCTGCGGCTCTGCCCTCACTCTTACTGCGCAACCGCCCACGGAGCCGCAACACAAATCACGGACACCGCACAGATGCTCTGTGCTAATGTTTATTCACGGCGGAAACCCTGCACTGCCCGGAGGGAATATTCTGCGAGCAGAGCCTAGCCTCCTGCAACCCAAGTCCCCAAACACTCACACGCCCTATCACGTACCTCGCAGCCGTACTCACGGCGTCGCACGGACGCTGTTAGAGTCGGAGGATGACGAAAAAACCTCGCCTACCACTGCCTCGTAGCAGCACTCGCTGGCGTCCTACGGATGCTGCGAGCGGCTCGAGGAGGTAGGACGGCGACGAAGATGTTGAAGATCAGATCTAACCTGAACCGTTTTTGGCTCCCCTTTTTACCCCCTTGACTTTTGAAATCCAGAGTTATGTCATCCTGCGCAGCCAATCGTGCACCTACCTGTGATTTTCAACCGTTTCTCTGCCCTTACAAGGAGCGTTCGTCACGTTATTTTACTTGGTCTGTGGCGGTGGGATCCCCTGACCTCATCGTTTGCTCTGCTCGCTTAATATTTCACCCCAGCCCTCTCCCCGATGTCGTGCGTGACTCATTGCGGCTGGCCCGGTGAACCTTTGTGCGCTCAGACAATTTTGCCGCAATTTGATTTGCGCTGTGAGGGTCGGCCAATCTCCTGGCACCGCAATGTGACCTGTCCTGTGGGGTCGCCCAGTCTCCTGGGAGGGTCGGCCAGTCTCCTGTGGGGGTCGGCCAGTCTCCTGGCACTGGGAACCCCGGGACTTCCCACCTAGGGGCCCTTCGGATGAAAACCCTGGTGCCAGGCGATCCCCGCCGGGATACGACGTGTGTGTGTGCTGCGTGTGTGTGTGCTGCGTGTGCTGCGTGTGTGTGTGTGCTGCGTGTGTGTGTGTGCGTGTGTGCTGCGTGTGTGTGTGCTGCGTGTGTGCGTGTGTGCTGCGTGTGTGTGTGTGCGTGTGTGCTGCGTGTGTGTGTGTGTGCTGCGTGTGTGTGTGTGTGCTGCGTGTGTGTGTGTGCTGCGTGTGCTGCGTGTGTGTGTGCTGCGTGTGTGTGTGTGTGTTGCGTGTGTGTTGCGTGTGTGCTGCGTGTGTGTGTGTGCTGCGTGTGCGCTCAGGGTGGGGGTCAGGGAGGGGGGAGTCGCGGCGCTTGCGGAGTTTCTCCGCGGCCGTGGCACACCACCGCCTCGCCGACAGCGTCGCAGGTCGTCGTCGTCGTTGTTGCTGCTGCTGCTACTTGACCATACTTGACGCTGGTCTGTGCCTGTTGGCGAAGGCGGGGGACAGTCCGACTATGGATGTTGCTGCACTGCTGCTCTCTGCTGTCCGTCACGTAAGCCCAAGCCTATATCACCTGTTACGCATGCTGGGCGCACATCCGAAGCGCTATCCAGGCTCAAGCTATACTCAAAACTGCTCTAGAGGAGTTGTACACCCCTAGCTGCCAGTGCTATTCAGTGGCCTAAAATAAAATGTTTCGCTCCGGATGATCGCTGCAAAGTATGACCTGTGTTTTGATTTAGTGTGCTGATCTTTAAGGTGCATTTAAAAATGTTGATACTCCGACTGATGTTCCTGCTGTTGTGGAGTGACTCATGCAGCCAGCTATGGTCGAAGGGTTTGGTGGTACATGATGTTTACGTCGTTTATTGTGAAAATTCGGTCACAGTCCCTATGATCACTGTTACATTGCTTTTATGGCCTTATTTTGGTGATTTAGAAAAGTGTTTTGGTTTGGCCATGTTTGTTGTAGTACGGAGTTAGACTGATGGCCTTAATCTAAGTTGTCTTGTGGTTGTTTGACTTGCATCCCACTGGGATTTGTGCACACAGCGTTGGTGTACGGTGCTTTTTCTGCAATATTTTGCTGTCTTTCCTTGGATTTATGTTTGCACTCAGTCACATATTCACTTTAAGATGTTTTCTTGTTCATGTTTTAGTTTTTTGTTTGTTGCGGTTGCACCCGATTCAAGAGCCGAATGGCTCACAGGGCTCTATACCTAATCAATGAACTTGAACTTGGCTTCTAGAACGAGCGCGTTCCGGGGTGGTCAGATACTAAAACGAAAAACAAACTCTAAGCAATTTAAAACTTCTATTCAAATTATAGCGCCAGTATCAAGTTAATACTTGTAACGCTGAACCAATTAGGATTAAATAGTGTTCGTAACCGAGGCTTTAATGCTATTGAAAGCTGCAGTTGATCGATCCATCAATCGATTCATGTTCGTAGATTACTAATCGTCCCTAGCATAACATGAGGAATCGATTCTCTGTGAAATAACGATTCCTCTTGATACGCTGCATGGAGCCCGTCCAATGGTTGGGATCGGAATCGTTTCAATGTTTGTGGTGAATCGAAGGCGGAAAATGTTGTTCATGGCAAGTGGGCGTTGTTGAGGGCATCGATTCCAATGCAGTGGTGGAATCGCGAGGCGATTCGATTAGTTGGTCGCTGCCCGGCAGACGGAGATGTCTGCGACTCACAGAGCCAGGTGAGGGGACCTCGGGGACCAGGGGATAGGGACCAGGGGATAGGGACCAGGGTTGGGGACCACGGGGACCAGTACTGAGGGATAGACTGTGGGATAGAGACCACAGGATCAGGACTTGGGGTATAGAAGATGAGGACCCACAGAGCCTGGAACCGGGACTTGGAGTAACATGGACCAGGCACTGGAGGGAGAGATCGGGAACGAGAGGAAGGGAGCAAGGCTCAGCCGCTTTAGTGTTAGGGACCAGGGGATAGGGACCATAGACCAGCGAGTGGGACCAGGTGTTGTGGGCAGTGGCGGGTGGCCCAGGGTCACGTGCTGAAGGGGCCAGGATCCCTGGGCGAGAGCGCCCTGGCGGGTTCGCTTTGGAGAGGATCACGGGGACGAGGAACCCCGCGGACGGGGTCGGGGCACGCCAGGGGTCTCGGACCCAGGCGGTTTCGTGAACTCTTTCACGGGACCTCAGCGGTAGAGCTTGCGCCTCGCAATTGCGAGGTTGCGAGTTGAGAACATCGTTGGGGGTGAGTCAGCCCATCGGCCCTCCGAGGTCAATAAAATAAGTACCGCTTGTCCAAGATGTCCCAGACCCACGCCCATCACGGAATCTGAGTTACCCCCCTGATTGAGGGGCGATAAGAGGAGATGGGTACTGCGTCATTGCTCATTTGATGAGGAAATTACTTCGGCTCATCTGGACCTTGGCTAAGGCTCCACGTGTCATGTCCCGTGATTCGTTTTGCTTGTTAATGTGTGATTGTGTCTGTTAATTGTTACAACTGATTTTTGTGGGGAGTGCAGGTGGTGTATTTACCAGTCGTGTCGGGTTTTATTTTATATTACACCG